>NC_053027.1:430891478-430921057 GCF_003073215.2 Triticum urartu | reverse complement strand
GGTCTTAGGAGCTTCTTCAAATGCATCAATTTCCTCTTGAAGCTTGTCCTTGCCTTTTTGCTCGTAGTCTTGTGGTGGAAGATCATCTTGAGCTTGTGTCCCCTTGAAAGAAGTATACTTCTCTTGTTGAGGGACAAACTTTGTCTTGGGGTATTGATCTTCTTCCCATTCAACTCCATTGGCATTGAACTTTCGTTCAAAACCAACACCTTGATTCTTCCGGTGCATTCCTTGCTTGCGCACAATTTCCTCGAATTGCTTACTCCCGGCAAGGCTTTTGTACACTCCTTTCTCTATAATTCCCTTCAATAAGCTATTTTCTTGCTCAAGTGTAACTTGGCTAAGAGAATCATTAGTGGAATCAAGAGCACTACTAGAAGCAACAATATTGAATTTAGCATGATCATTGTTACTACTAGAGGAAGAATCTTTCTTGTTAGACTTGACTTGAGGCATGTAAGTGGATAAGAGTAAACGCTTGGCAATGTAAGAAGAACTTTTCTTGCGGAGATCATCATTGATTGCCTTTAAGAACTCATGCTCTTGCTCAATATTGAGCTTTTCAAAGCGTAGTTTCTCATGAGCTCTTAAAAGTTCTCGATGATCTTCGAGGATAGTGTCATGAGCTAACTTAAGAGTTTTTAGTTCTTTAGTTAGAGCCTCAATCTTCTCCTTATCATTGTCACTCGTTTTAGCATGATTAATTGGTCTTTCATCATAGTATTCATCACTAGGGTTGTCACCAAGCAAATCATCACCTAACAAGTCATCTTCATCACTATTGAAATCAACATACTCGGGGTGTGTTACCTTAGGACCTTTGTCCATGAAGCATCTTCCAATTCCTTCATTTGGTGAGTCAAATATGTCGTAGGAGTTGGTTGACACAAGTGCTAGACCGGCAACACCTTTCTCTCTCTTGGTGGTGATCCTTTGCTTCTTCTTTTTGGAGAATCTTCTCTTCTCTTGTAGGGAGCCATACACTCATTGGAATAGTGTCCGGGTCTTCCACAATTGTAACAGTTTTGCTCTCGACTAGAAGATCTTTTGTCATTGTAGGACCTTGACTTGGAGCTTCTATCTTTGCTTCTATTCTTGTAGAACTTGTTGAAGTTCTTCACCATTAAGCTCAATTCTTCATTGAAGTCTTGCTTCTCACTTGATGATGTAGGGGCTTCACATGAGGCTTTATAGGCACCACTTGATTTGTTGTGAAGTTCCTCTTTATCCTTAAGTGACATCTCATGAGCAACAATTCTTCCAATCACCTCCGTTGGCTTGAGATCTTTGTAATTGGGCATCATTTGGATCAATGTGCACACGGTATCATATTTTCCATCCAAGGCTCTTAGGAACT
This sequence comes from Triticum urartu, assembly GCF_003073215.2. Lineage (NCBI taxonomy): Eukaryota > Viridiplantae > Streptophyta > Magnoliopsida > Poales > Poaceae > Triticum > Triticum urartu. The sequence continues at coordinate 430,919,700 of NC_053027.1, read as the reverse complement.
TCTTGATGATGAATCTATCAGTCATCTCTTCACTTCCTAAGACGGCAATCTCATTTGTGATGAGAGCAAGCCTAGAGTACATTTCAGCGACACCTTCACCATCCTTCATCTTGAACTTGTCAAGTTGGCTTTGAAGCACATCCAACTTGGATTCCTTGATGGAGTCGGTACCTTCGTGCATATCAATCAAAGTGTCCCAAATTTCCTTTGCATTCTCAAGGCGGCTGATTTTGTTGAATTCTTCGGGGAACAATCCGTTGAAGAGAATATCACAAGCTTGAGCATTGTATTGCAACATCTTTAACTCATCCGCGGTAGCTTCACGGTTTGGTTCTCTCCCGTCAAAGAAGTCACCTTGCAAACCAACACACACAATAGCCCAAACGGCGGGGTTATGTCCAAGAATATGCATTTTCATTTTATGCTTCCAACTAGCAAAATTAGTACCATCAAAGTAAGGACCTCTATGGTGATAATTTCCCTCGCTAGACGCCATACTCTCCTAGGTTGTGAAACCAAGGCTATGACCACCAAAAGCTATGGAGATCAAGCAAATGGAGACCAAAGCTCTGATACCACTTGTAGGATCGAAGTATGTCTAGAGGGGGGGGTGATTAGACTACTTGACCAAATAAAAACTTAACCTTTTCCCAATTTTAGTTCTTGGCAGATTTTAGCTATTTTAGGACAAGTCAAGCAATCATCACACAATTCAAGCAAGCATGCAAAGAGTTTATGGGCAGCGGAAAGTAAAGCATGCAACTTGCGAGAATGTAAAGGGAAGGGTTTGGAGAATTCAAACGCTATTGGAGACACGGATGTTTTTCCCGTGGTTCGGATAGGTGGTGCTATCCTACATCCACGTTGATGGAGACTTCAACCCATGAAGGGTAACGGTTGCGCGAGTCCACACAGGGCTCCACCCAAGGGCAACGGTTGCGCGAGTCCACACAGGGCTCCACCCACGAAGGGTCCACGAAGAAGCAACCACCCACAAAGGGTCCATGAAGAAGCAACCTTGTCTATCCCACCATGGCCATCGCCCACGAAGGACTTGCCTCACTAGCGGTATATCTTCACGAAGTAGGCAATCTCCTTGCCCTTACAAACTCCTTGGTTCAACTCCACAATCTTGTCGGAGGCTCCCAAGTGACACCTAGCCAATCTAGGAGACACCACTCTCCAAGAAGTAACAAATGGTGTGTAGGTAATGAACTCCTTGCTCTTGTGCTTCAAATGATAGTCTCCCCAACACTTAACTCTCTCTCATAGGATTTGGATTTGGTGGAAAGAAGATTTGAGTGGAAAGCAACTTGGGAAGGCTAGAGATCAAGATTCATATGGTAGGAATGGAATGTCTTGATGTCAACACATGAGTAGGTGGTTCTCTCTCAAAACATATGAGTTGGAATGATGTGTGTGTTCTGATAGCTCTCTCACTGAATGAGAAGAAGGTGGAGGGGTATATATAGCCTCCACACAAAATCCAACCGTTACACACAATTTACCAATCTCGGTGGGACCGAATCAGAAAACTCGGTCTGACCGAAATAGTAAACCTAGTGACCGTTAGGAATTTCGGTGGGACTGACATGCAACTCGGTAGGACCGATTCGGTTAGGGTTTGGGCATAACGTAATCTCGGTGAGACCGATTACACAAACTCGGTGAGACCGAATTTGGTAACTAGCTAACCAGAGAGTTGGTCAGGCAAACTCGCTGGGACCGATTTGCTCTTTCGGTGAGACCGAGTGGAACTCGGTGAGACCGAAAAGTTACAAAGGGGAAACACTGAGTTTACATTGCAATCTCGGTGGGACCGATTCGCTCTTTCGGTGGGACCGAAAAGTTACGAAAGGGAAACAGAGAGTTTGCAACCCCATCTCGGTGAGACCGAGATCCTTATCGGTAGAACCGAATTGCTAGGGTTTGGCAGTGGCTAATGACAAGTGAAACTCGGTGGCGCCGGATAGGAAGAATCGGTAGGACCGAGTTTGGCTTAGGGTTTAGGTCATATGTGGATATGGGAGAGTAGTTGAGGGTTTTGGAGCATATCACTAAGCACATGAAGCAAGAGGCTCATTAAGCAACACCTCATCCCTCCTTGATAGTATTGGCTTTTCCTAAAGACTCAATGTGATCTTGGATCACTAAAATATAAAATGAGGAGTCTTGAGCTTTTGAGCTTGAGCCAATCCTTTGTCCTTAGCATTTTGAGGGTTCCACTTTCACATCCATGCCATGCCAATCATTGAGCTTTCCTGAAATAATCATCTTGGAATAGCATTAGCTCAATGAGCTATATGTTGTTATGAATTACCAAAACCACCTAGGGATAGTTGCACTTTCACCAGTCCATAAATGGATCGCTGGAGCTTGCACACTTTGTTAGCTCCCTTTGGATCGACAAAACCTTCCGGTTGCATCATATACAACTCTTCTTCCAGAAATCCATTCAGGAATGCAGTTTTGACATCCATCTGCCAAATTTCATAATTATAAAATGCGGCAATCGCTAACATGATTCGGACAGACTTAAGCATCGCTACAGGTGAGAAAGTCTCATCGTAGTCAATCCCTTGAACTTGTCGAAACCCTTTTGCGACAATTCGAGCTTTGTAGACAGTAATATTACCATCAGCGTCAGTCTTCTTCTTGAAGATCCATTTATTCTCAATTGCTTGCTGATCGGGCAAGTCAACCAAAGTCCATACTTTGTTCTCATACATGGATCCCATCTCAGATTTCATGGCTTCAAGCCATTTTGCAGAATCTGGGCTCACCATCGCTTCTTCATAGTTCGTAGGTTCATCATGATCTAGTAGCATGACTTCCAGAACAGGATTACCGTACCACTCTGGCGCGGATCTTACTCTGGTTGATCTACGAGGTTCAGTAGTATCTTGATCTGAAGTTTCATGATCATTATCATTAGCTTCCTCACTAACTGGTGTAGGTGTCACTGAAACAGTTTTCTGTGATGTACTACTTTCCAGTAAGGGAGCAGGTACAGTTACCTCGTCAAGTTCTACTTTCCTCCCACTCACTTCTTTCGAGAGAAACTCCTTCTCTAGAAAGGATCCATTCTTAGCAACGAATGTCTTGCCTTCGGATCTGTGATAGAAGGTGTACCCAACAGTCTCCTTTGGGTATCCTATGAAGACACATTTCTCCGATTTGGGTTCGAGCTTATCAGGTTGAAGTTTTTTCACATAAGCATCGCAGCCCCAAACTTTAAGAAACGACAACTTTGGTTTCTTGCCAAACCATAGTTCATAAGGTGTCGTCTCAACGGATTTTGATGGTGCCCTATTTAACGTGAATGCGGCCGTCTCTAAAGCATAACCCCAAAACGATAGCGGTAAATCTGTAAGAGACATCATAGATCGCACCATATCTAGTAAAGTACGATTACGACGTTCGGACACACCATTACGCTGTGGTGTTCCGGGTGGCGTGAGTTGCGAAACTATTCCACAGTTTTTCAAATGTACACCAAACCCGTAACTCAAATATTCTCCTCCGCGATCAGATCGTAGAAACTTTATTTTCTTGTTACGATGATTTTCAACTTCACTCTGAAATTCTTTGAACTTTTCAAATGTTTCAGACTTATGTTTCATCAAGTAGATATCCCCATATCTGCTCAAATCATCTCTGAAGGTCAAAAAATAATGATACATGCTGCAAGCCTTAATATTCATCGGACCACATACATCAGTATGTATGATTTCCAACAAATCTGTTGCTTGCTTCATTGTTCCGGAGAACGGCGTTTTAGTCATCTTGCCCATAAGGCATGGTTCGCAAGCATCAAGTGATTCATAATCAAGTGATTCCAAAATCCCATCAGCATGGAGTTTCTTCATGCGCTTTACACCAATATGACCTAAACGGCAGTGCTACAAATAAGTTGCACTATCATTATTAACTTTGCATCTTTTGGTTTCAATATTATGATTATGTGTATCACTACGATCGAGATCCAACGAACTATTTTCATTGGGTGTGTAACCATATAAGGTTTTATTCATGTAAACAGAACAACAATTTATTCTCTTACTTAAATGAATAACCGTATTACAATAAACATGATCAAATCATATTCATGCTTAACGCAAACACCAAATAACACTTATTCAGGTTCAACACTAATCCTGAAAGTATAGGGAGTGTGCGATGATGATCATATCAATCTTGGAACCACTTCCAACACACATTGTCACTTCACCCTTAACTAGTCTCTGTTTATTCTGCAACTCCCGTTTCGAGTTACTAATCTTAGCAACTGAACTAGTATCAAATACTGAGGGGTTTCTATAAACACTAGTAAAGTACACATCAATAACATGTATATCAAATATACTTATGTTCACTTTGCCATCCTTCTTATCCGCCAAATACTTGGGGCAGTTCCGCTTCCAGTGACCAGTCTGCTTGCAGTAGAAGCACTCAGTTTCAGGCTTAGGTCCAGACATGGGTTTCTTCTCTTGAGCAACAACTTGCTTGCCGTTCTTCTTGAAGTTCCCCTTCTTCTTCCCTTTGCCCTTTTTCTTGAAACTAGTGGTCTTGTTAACCATCAACACTTGATGCTCCTTCTTGATTTCTACCTCCGCAGCTTTCAGCATTGCGAAGAGCTCGGGAATAGTCTTGTTCATCCCTTGCATATTATAGTTCATCACGAAGCTCTTGTAGCTTGGTGGCAGTGATTGGAGAATTCTGTCAATGACGCAATCATCTGGAAGATTAACTCCCATCTGAATCAAGTGATTATTATACCCAGACATTTTGAGTATATGCTCACTGACAGAACTGTTCTCCTCCATCTTGCAGCTATAGAACTTATTGGAGACTTCATATCTCTCAATCTGGGCATTTGCTTGAAATATTAACTTCAACTCCTGGAACATCTCATATGCTCCATGACGTTCAAAATGTCGTTGAAGTCCCGATTCTAAGCCGTAAAGCATGGCACACTGAACTATCGAGTAGTCATCAGCTTTGCTCTGCCAGACGTTCATAACATCTGGTGTTGCTCCAGCAGCAGGCCTGGCACCTAGCGGTGCTTCCAGGACGTAATTCTTCTGAGCAGCAATGAGGATAATCCTCAAGTTACGGACCCAGTCCGTGTAATTGCTACCATCATCTTTCAACTTTGCTTTCTCAAGGAACGCATTAAAATTCAACGGAATAACAGCACGAGCCATCTATCTACAATCAACATAAACAAGCAAGATACTATCAGGTACTAAGTTCATGATAAGTTTAAGTTCAATTAATCAAATTACTTAAGAACTCCCACTTAGATAGACATCCCTCTAATCCTCTAAGTGATCACATGATCCAAATCAACTAAACGATAACCGATCATCACGTGAGATGGAGTAGTTTTCAATGGTGAACATCGTTATGTTGATCATATCTACTATATGATTCACGCTCGACCTTTCGGTCTCCGTGTTCCGAGGCCATATCTGCATATGCTAGGCTCGTCAAGTTTAACCTGAGTATTCTGCGTGTGCAAAACTGTCTTGCACCCGTTGTAGATGGACGTAGAGCTTATCACACCCGATCATCACGTGGTGTCTGGGCACGACAAACTTTGGCAACGGTGCATACTCAGGGAGAACACTTCTTGATAATTTAGTGAGAGATCATCTTATAATGCTACCGTCAATCAAAGCAAGATAAGATGCATAAAACGATAAACATCACATGCAATCAATATAAGTGATATGATATGGCCATCATCATCTTGTGCTTGTGATCTCCATCTCCGAAGCACCATCATGATCACCATCGTCACCGGCGTGACACCTTGATCTCCATCGTAGCATCGTTGTTGTCTCGCCAATCTTATGCTTCCACGACTATCGCTACCGCTTAGTGATAAAGTAAAGCATTACATCGCGATTGCATTGCATACAATAAAGCGACAACCATATGGCTCCTGCCAGCTGCCGATAACTCGGTTACAAAACATGATCATCTCATACAATAAAATTTAGCATCATGCCTTGACCATATCACATCACAACATGCCCTGCAAAAACAAGTTAGACGTCCTCTACTTTGTTGTTGCAAGTTTTACGTGGCTGCTACGGGCTTAAGCAAGAACCAATCTCACCTACGCATCAAAACCACAACGATAGTTTGTCAAATAGACTCCGTTTTAACCTTCGCAAGGACTGGGCGTAGCCACACTTGGTTCAACTAAAGTTGGAGAGACAGTCGCCCGCAAGCCACCTATGTGCAAAGCACGTCGGGGAAACCGGTCTCGCGTAAGCATACACGTAATGTTGGTCCGGGTCGTCTCGTCCAACAATGCCGCCGAACCAAAGTATGACATGCTGGTAGGCAGTATGACTTATATCGCCCACAACTCACTTGTGTTCTACTCGTGCATATAACATCAACATAAATAACCTAGGCTCGGATGCCACTGTTGGGTTTCGTAGTAATTTCAAAAATTTTCCTATGCTCACGCAAGATCATGTGATGCATAGCAACGAGATGGGAGAGTGTTGTCTACGTACCCACGTAGACCGACTGCGGAAGCGTTGACGCAATGTAGAGGAAGTAGTCGTACGTCTTCCCGATCCGACCGATCAAGCACCGAAACTACGGCACCTCCGAGTTCGAGCACACGTTCAGCTCGATGACGATCCCCGGACTCCGATCCAGCAAAGTGTCGGGGAAGAGTTCCGTCAGCACGACGGCGTGGTGACGATCTTGATGTACTACAGCAGCAGGGCTTCGCCTAAACTCCGCTATAGTATTATCGAGGGCTATGGTGGCTGGGGGCGCCGCACACGGCTAAGGAATAGATCACGTGGATCAACTTGTGTGTTCTAGGGTGCCTCTGCCTCAGTATATAAAGGACTAGAGGGGGGAGGCTGGCCGGCCAAGGTGTGGCGCGCCAGGAGAGTCCTACTCTCTCTGGGAGTAGGATTCCCCCCCCCCCAATCCTAGTTGGAATAGGATTCACGGAGGGGGAAAAGAGAGAGAGGGGGCCGGTCACCTCTCCTAGTCCTAATAGGACTAGGGGAAGGGGGAGGCGCGCAGCCCATGTAGGGCTGCCTCTTCTCTTTTCCACTAAGGCCCATCATGGCCCATTTAGCTCCCGGGGGGTTCTGGTAACCTTCCCGGTACTCCGGTAAAATCCCGATTTCACCCGGAACACTTCCGATATCCAAACATAGGCTTCCAATATATCAATCTTTACGTCTCGACCATTTCGAGACTCCTCGTCATGTCCGTGATCACATCCGGGACTCCGAAACTCCTTCGGTACATCAAAACTCATAAACTCATAATATAACTGTCATCGAAACCTTAAGCGTGCGGACCCTACGGTTCGAGAACAATGTAGACATGACCGAGACACGTCTCCGGTCAATAACCAATAGCGGGACCTGGATGCCCATATTGGCTCCTACATATTCTACGGAAGATCTTTATCGGTCAGACCGCATAACAACATACGTTGTTCCCTTTGTCATCGGTATGTTACTTGCCCGAGATTCGATCGTCGGTATCTCAATACCTAGTTCAATCTCGTTACCGGCAAGTCTCTTTACTCGTTCCGTAATACATCATCCCGCAACTAACTCATTAGTTGCAATGCTTTCAAGGCTTAAGTGATGTGCATTACCGAGAGGGCCCAGAGATACCTCTCCGACATTCGGAGTGACAAATCCTAATCTCAAAATACGCCAACCCAACATGTACCTTTGGAGACACCTGTAGAGCTCCTTTATAATCACCCAGTTACGTTGTGACGTTTGGTAGCACACAAAGTGTTCCTCCGGCAAACGGGAGTTGCATAATCTCATAGTCATAGGAGCATGTATAAGTCATGAAGAAAGCAATAGCAACATACTAAACGATCGGGTGCTAAGCTAATGAAATGGGTCATGTCAATCAGATCATTCAACTAATGATGTGATCCCGTTAATCAAATAACAACTCTTTGTCCATGGTTAGGAAACATAACCATCTTTGATTAATGAGCTAGTCAAGTAGAGGCATACTAGTGACACTCTGTTTGTCTATGTATTCACACATGTATTATGTTTCCGGTTAATACAATTCTAGCATGAATAATAAACATTCATCATGAAATAAGGAAATAAATAATAACTTTATTATTGCCTCTAGGGCATATTTCCTTCAAATGATGTGATGGACAAGACCCAATCCTAAGCATAGCTCAAAGATCGTGTAGTTCGTTTGCTATAGCTTTTTTGAATGTCAAGTATCATTTCCTTAGACCATGAGATTGTGCAACTCCCGGATACCGTAGGAGTGCTTTGGGTGTGCCAAACGTCACAAGTAACTGGGTGACTATAAAGGTACACTACAGGTATCTCCGAAAGTGTCTGTTGGGTTGGCACGAATCGAGACTGGGATTTGTCACTCCGTATGACGGAGAGGTATCACTGGGCCCACTCGGTAATGCATCATCATAATGAGCTCAATGTGACCAAGTGGTTGATCACGGGATCATGCATTATGGTACGAGTAAAGTGACTTGCCAGTAACGAGATTGAACGAGGTATTGGGATACCGACGATCGAGTCTCGGGCAAGTAACGTACCGATTGACAAAGGGAATTGTATATGGATTGATTGAATCCTCGACATCGTGGTTCATCCGATGAGATCATCGAGGAGCATGTGGGAGCCAACATGGGTATCCAGATCCCCCTGTTGGTTATTGACCGGAGAGTCGTCTCGGTCATGTCTGCGTGTCTCCCGAACCCGTAGGGTCTACACACTTAAGGTTCGGTGACGCTAGGGTTGTTGAGATATTAGTATATGGTAACCCAAAAGTTGTTCGGAGTCCCGGATGAGATCCCGGACATCACGAGGAGTTCCGGAATGGTCTGGAGGTGAAGATTTATATATAGGAAGTCAAGTTTCGGCCATCGGGAAAGTTTCGGGGATAATTGGTATTGTACCGGGACCACCGGAAGGGTCCCGGGGGTCCACCGGGTGGGGCCACCTATCCCGGAGGGCCCCATGGGCTGAATTGGGAGGGGAACCAGCCCCTAGTGGGCTGGTGCGCCCCCCTTGGGCCTCCCCCTGCGCCTAGGGTTGGAAACCCTAGGGGTGGGGGGCGCCCCACTTGGCTTGGTGGGCAAGCCACCCCCTTGGCCCCTCCCTTGGAGATTGGATCTCCTAGGGCCGGCACCCCCCTTAGGGACCCTATATATAGTGGGGGGGGGAGGGAGGGCAGCCGCACCGTAGCCCCTGGCGCCTCTGAGGGAGTCCTGGATTAGGGGGTGCCCGGGTAGCCGGACTATACCTTCAGCCGGACTCCAGGACTATGAAGATACAAGATTGAAGACTTCGTCCCGTGTCCGGATGGGACTTTCCTTGGCGTGGAAGGCAAGCTTGGCGATGCGGATATTTAGATCTCCTACTATTGTAACCGACTTTGTGTAACCCTAACCCTCTCCGGTGTCTATATAAACCTGAGGGTTTTAGTCCGTAGAACAACTTCATCATAAAACAATCATACCATAGGCTAGCTTTTAGGGTTTAGCCTCCTTGATCTCGTGGTAGATCTACTCTTGTACTACCCATATCATCAATATTAATCAAGCAGGACGTAGGGTTTTACCTCCATCAAGAGGGCCCAAACCTGGGTAAAACATCATGTTCCTTGCCTCCTGTTACCATCCGGCCTAGACGCACAGTTCGGGACCCCCTACCCGAGATCCACCGATTTTGACACCGACATTGGTGCTTTCATTGAGAGTTCCTCTGTGCCGTTGCAATCAGTAAGGATGCCTCTTTCCGTCTTTAAAGACGACGCCGTTACTAAGGGAGCCTTGGCTATCGACCAAACTCTCCGGCTAGGCGGTTTTCTCATGACCGCCTGTTCGGCCATTGCATCGACGGTGACCTCTCGGGTCATCAAAAGCAATCTTCACGTCAGCTCGGAACTCGTCAAGCAGTTAGATCCAATGGATCTCTCTTCCGTAAACGAGCTCTTGGCTCGCATCGCCGCCTTGGGGGTCACTACGGATTATGACCAGATTGGGCTTAAACCCGATGTAAGAGAAATTAATTCTCCCCAAGTCACCCATCACGTTGCCATGGTAGAGGCACAGTGCGGCGACTCTTCATCTATCTTAAGGACTAGCTACGTCCGGATCCCCGATCCCTCCAAGCCAGATACCCGCGGAGGGGAGGATGTAACTCAAGACCCGAACTTAAAATCAGGCAACGGGCTAGATTCACTGGACAACATCCAAGAATCCAAACTTCAGAGTTCGGAAACTCCTTGGCCTCTGAGTCTTAGATTGGGTGAAGTTCCGGACTTAATTCCACCCACCCACCCGAACATAAGCGATCTATCCCAAATCAGGCAAAAGCCCAAAGAAACAGTACATCATTACTGGGCAAGGTTCCTCCTGGTTATGAACAGGATAAAGGACTGCCGCGAGGAAGACGCAATCTCAATCTTCTGCAATAATTGCATGGACAAGGGAATCCTCAACGCCACAGGTCGTCGTGATCTTACACGCTTCGCTGACTTGGCGTCCATAGTACAAAAGTACTGTGCGATGGAAAGCGCCCGGAAAACTGAAACTAAATTTTGGGACAATCTGGCCCTGAATAGAAACCTCGTCCGAAATAAAAGGGTGCATCATCATCAGACACCCGGGTTAAAAACCAAAAAACCAAAACCCTCTACTGGGCATGGAACCGTACTGGAGGGATGGCTTAATGGACCCCGTAAAATTCATAGTACAGAGGACACCACACCAACTCATAGCCTTAGAGCATGTTGGATACTCCGGCAGGTGGCCAAAAGGGGCGAAGATCTCCTAATTCCGGAGGCTGCAGAAAGCCACCTCAGGGACTCCAGTACAGTCTTAATAGTCTTCGAGACTTTCGCATCAAATAATATGCAAAAAAGAACACTCCGCAGCCTCGCCGAAGTCTATCAAGTAGCAACAATAAACCCATGGAGTGACACGGCTATTACTCTTAATGCCAGTGATGAACCTAAATTCCGAACAGCTTGAGCACCAGCCGCATTGGTACTCAGTCCTATAGTGGACGGCTTTCGCCTCACCAAGGTACTCATGGATGGAGGCAGCGGATTGAACCTCATTTATGAGGAAACCCTTCAAAAAATGGAAATAGACTGGAAACGCATTGAGTGAAGCAGCACAACCTTTAGAGGAATAATCCCCAATCAGGAAGCGCGATGTGCAGGAAAAATCACACTAGATGTGGTGTTCGGCACGCCGGATAATTATAGGTCCGAAGAGGTCACATTCCAAGTGGCCCCGTTCAGTAGCGGATACCACGCTCTGCTGGGGCGGGAAGCGTTTACAATCTTCCAAGCAATACCCCATTATGGGTACATGAAGCTCAAGATGCCCGGGCCGAACGGAATCATCACTCTCGCTAGTGATCCAGACATAGCACTCCGCACCGAAAACAAGACAGCCGCATTGGCCCTTGAGGCACTGTTCGAAGCCCTAGCGGCTGAGGAACTGACTATGTTGCGCTCCACGGTAAACAGGGACGATGTGATACTCGACAGAAGATCCAAGTCCACCTCTTTTAAACCAGCGGATGAAATAGTCAAATTCCAGGTCCATCCAACGGACCCCAATAAAACAGCTTCCATCGGGGCACGATTAAACCCCGATGTAGACGCCACACTGCGAGAATTCCTACGGGAGAACTGGGACATTTTTGCCTGGCACCCTTCAGACATGCCAGGAATCCCACGCAGGCTGGCCGAACATAGCTTAAATATCCTAAAAGGATTCAAACCTGTCAAACAAGCCCTTCGGCGTTTCTCTGAGCCCAAGAGACAAGCAATGGGAGAGGAGCTAGCCAAACTATTGGAGGCCGGATTCATCAGAGATATAAAACATCCGGACTGGCTAGCAAACTTGGTGATGGTACCAAAGAAGGACAAATCCTGGCGCCTAGACCTTAACAAGGCTTGCCCAAAGGATCCCTTCCCCCTCCCCCACATCGATCAAATTATCGACGCCACTACAGGACACGATTCGTTGTGCTTCCTCGACGCATACTCCGGTTACCATCAAATCAAGATGGCCGATTCAGACCAAGCTGCAACAACATTCATCACCCCATACGACCCATTCTGCTTCAACACAATGCCTTTCGGGCTCAAAAACGCCGGCGCAACATATCAGCGCATGATTCAGACATGTCTGGCAAACCAGATCGACAAAACAGTAGAGGCATACGTGGATGATGTGGTTGTAAAAACAAAACATGTCGAATCTCTAGTAGACGACTTGAGGCTTACATTTGACAACCTCCGAGCATATGACATCAAGCTAAATCCGGAAAAATGCGTTTTCGGCGTTCTAGCTGGAAAGCTCTTGGGCTTCATTGTATCCGGTAGAGGAATCGAAGCAAATCCAGCCAAGATCCGAGCTTTGTCACAATTGGATATCCCAAAGGACCTCAAACAAATACAAAAATTAACCGGATGTGTGGCGGCTCTAAGCCGCTTTATCTCCCGGTTGGGAGAAAAGGCGCTACCCCTCTATCGCCTCCTTCGGCGCACCGAACACTTCGAGTGGACGGATGCCGCCACGGCCGGACTCGAGGAAATAAAAGCCATATTGGCAACAAACCCCATCCTGGCCGCGCCAAACATCGGCGAACCAATGCTATTGTACATTGCAGCAACCCATCAAGTTGTCAGCGCAGTACTCGTCGTCGAACGGGAAACGGACGGACACAAATTCCCCCTTCAAAAGCCGGTTTACTATGTGTCCACTGTCCTCACCCCATGCAAATCACGGTACCCACATTATCAAAAGATTGCATATGCGGTATTCATGGCATCCCAGAAGCTACGACACTACTTTCAAGAGTGTTCAATCATAGTAGCATCGAAAGTACCACTCAACGATATTATAAACAACCGTGACGCAACAGGCCGGATTGCAAAGTGGGCCATCGAGCTCCTCCTGTTCGACATAACTTATAGGCCACGGTGAGCTATCAAGTCGCAAGTTTTGGCCAACTTCGTCGCAGAATGGCGGAGGCCGAACTCCCTAAAGAGTACGGCACATATTCAAACTGGATCATGCACTTCGACGGTTCCAAAATGTTGGCTGGACTTGGGGCCGGCGTTGTTTTGACGTCCCCCACAGGAGACACAGTTCAATATGTACTCCAGATTATGTACACGGACTCCAACAATGCAGCCGAATACGAGGCCCTTATACATGGTCTCCAGATGGCAGTATCCATGGGCATTCAACGCCTAGAGGTGCGCGGGGATTCGAACCTCGCGATATCCCAAATAAATGGAGACTTCGATGCCTAGGATCCAAAAATGGCAGCTTACCGCAACGCCGTCCTCAAAATGTCAGCTCGGTTTGAGGGGCTCGAATTTCACCATATAGCCCGAGAAAACAATCAGGCGGCAGACGTCCTGGCACGCATAGGCACAAAACACGATGCGGTCCCCCCAACATCTTCCTGGAAAGGCTGTTCAAGCCATCCGTAGTATGGGAAGGGGAACATGGCAATATTAGCTCGGACCCAACCGCACTGTTCGACGACAAACAATCTGACATAATCGGAGGCTCTGCCAATGAAATCACAACCTCAGCCCACGTACTAATGGCCGTTATCGACCCGTGGACAGAACCATTCCTAGCCTACCTTACTAGGCAGGAACTCCCAGAGGACCAAAACAAGGCACGCTGTATAGTGCGGCGATCTAAAGCCTATAAAGTCCATGAGGGAGAACTTTATAAGAAAAGCACTACCGGAGTCCTTCAAAGGTGCATCTCCGAAGAGGAAGGGCGGAACCTACTGGCTGAAATTCATGCCGGACTCGATGGCCATCACGCCACAGCCCGGTCCCTTGTAAGCAAGGCTTTCCGTACATGCTTTTATTGGCCAACGGCCCGGGCGGACGCTCAGGACTTGGTCCAACGATACGCCGGTTGCCAGCTTTTTGCAAACCAAAGCCATATGCCACCCACCGCCCTCGAAACTATCCCCATCACTTGGCCTTTCGCGGTCTGGGGGCTTGACATGGTGGGACCCCTTAAAGGCGGAACCCACAAGAAAAAATACTTACTGGTCATGGTGGATAAGTTCACCAAATGGATAGAAGCCAAGCCTGTTAAGACGGCCGAATCCGGACCTGTGATAGACTTTATATCCGGGGTCGTACACCGTTATGGCGTCCCCCACGGCATCATCACCGATAACGGCACGAACTTTACGGCCGATGAGGTAAAACTCTGGTGCAAAAACATGGGCATCAAGCTCGATTATGCTTCCGTCTATCACCCACAAACTAACGGTCAGGTCGAACGTGCAAATGGTCTCATCATGAGCGGCATCAAACCCAGATTAGTGCGGTCCCTCAAGGAATCTAACATGCACTGGGTAGAGGAGCTCGACTCCGTACTCTGGGGGCTGTGGACCATGCCGAATCGCACCACCGGATACACACCATTTTTTATGGTGTACGGCGCAGAGGCAGTCTTGCCCTGCGACATAATTCATGACTCACCTCGAGTGCGCATGTACGAAGAAAGGGAAGCCGAGCTCGATCGGCAGGACAGTTTGGACGCCTTAGAGGAGGAGCGCGACGTGGCAAAAGCCCGTTCCGCATTCTATCAACAGCAGGCTCGAAGATATCAAAGCAGAGAAGTGCAGGCCAAAAACTACAACATTGGCGAATTAGTTCTACGCCTGCCGGACAAGAAAAAGGACAAGCTGAAGCCCAAGTGGGAAGGTCCCTTCATAATCGACCAAGTCCTAACTGGTGGAGCATACCGCCTGCGAGATGCGTCGGATAACCGACTCGAGCCGAACCCATGGAACGCAGCCCATCTCCGAAGATTCTATGCCTAGCGCCGGACTCTGTGTTTGTCTCCTTCCTCTGTCCATTTTTTACATTTTCTGTCTTACATTTCTCTCCTTCCCCCCTTTTCTTTTATAGCCCTTAAAGGTTCCTCAAGTGACGTGCTACTCGCGCTCATTAAACCTGGGGGCTTCTTTAATAGAAGCTTATTTATACGGGCTTCATGCCCACCACATGTGTCAAACTTCCCCATGCACCTTTTCTTCACCATTATATGCATCGATATGACTTAAGTTTTGGCCAAGCTGGGTTGCCTGGCTCCTGTGCTTACCCCTACATTCCCGATTGTTCGGCTAGGCAGTAAAGGGAGCACCTCTGCGATTGTTACTGCCGGGTCAGCCGGATGTGTACCTCAGACTGGGTGAAGCCAAAACCTAGCGTTCTTAAGGGAATATTCGGTCGGTGAGATAAAAGATGATCTTTTTACTTATTTTATGCGCCCCCAGATGCTTTTTTCTGCGTCTTTTTACGCAGTCCGGGCATGCACTTTAGGGCATGCCTCCCAACGAAAGGAACCCCTAACGGAACTATTCTCTCTGGAAGATGTTTCTTACTAACCATGTAATATAACATAACTAGTTGGGCACTTGTCTGATAAAGCACTAATGACCCCTACGCCTGGTCTCCATGCATACCACGGTTCTTATATAACCGCTATGGTATTCAGACACACTCCGGACCGTCAGGTCCCGAGGTTGAAGCGAAAAGGTCGGCAACGACAAACGATCTACAATACGGCTAGAAGGCATTACACATGTCAATTCAAAATTACATAGTCATTCTGACTGGTTGTATTCCTCTTCTATACCATCTAACACGCTGTCTAATTTACAGTCCTGCTGGGAATACTTCGCGGCCAACTCTACTTGGCCGTATACTAAGCTCACAGGGATCTCCTTCCCGTCAGGCCCCACTGGTCCGACCTCGGCCATGTGGTTTGGGTCAGACTTCGTGTACCGCGTCTTCACCATGGCCCAGGCCTCCCTAGCGCCTTGTCGGCAGGCCGATATCTTCCACAACCGGAAGCGCCGCCGAGCTCCCTTAAGCTTCTCTGAAAGCTCTCCAAGGCCCTCGGGCATGGAGTGGGAAGGCCATAAGGCTTGGGCAATGCCTCGCATCGCCTGCCGAACTCGCTCGTGCAGTTGCGAGAGCTCGGGAAGAAGGTCACCTGTAGAACCGGGCATCTCCTCTGCAGGACGACCCGCTAGCATACCTACAGACATTACTCTGTTAGTCGACTTCCTCGCCGAACTCTTTTCTTTCAAAGATTCGCTTAAGCACTTACTAAATATGCCACGTTGAAGCCGCTGATTCTCCTTAGTGGAGTCTGACAGCTGGCCACGAACATCTTTAAGTTCAACGTCCAGCTTGGCGTTGGCATCCTGAAGATCATTCTTCTCCTGCCCCACCCTTGTCAGCATACTCTCACCGGCCTTTAGCCGGCGTAAGAGTTGTTGCCTCTTCGGATCTAGTCCGGCGCCATCTGCAAAATGATTTGCCAGATTTACACCCACGCTGCACTTCGCAAGATACTAATCTTTCGAAGTGTATCTTACCAGAGGGGGTCTCTTTGGGTTCCCCTGCCGCGGCTAGTGCGGCCTCCAGTTGGGCTTTGCACTCTTCCAGCTCCTTGGACAGTAGGGTATTCTTCTCTGTGAGAACCTGCATAACAAATGATCCTTAAATCAGCTACTCTAACTGTTTCAAGTCTCGGGGGCTACTGGTATATATATATATTTACCAAAAAATTTCTTACCCGTATGTCTTTTACATATTGCTCCGTGGCTCTGGCTAAACCATTTTGAGTGGCACGGAGGTACGCATCTCCCGAATTGAAGGCATCTAATGCCTCTTGGGAGAAACAAGCATCGTGAAGAACTGTCGGCGACGCCTGTGGTTCATGGCACTCTCCACCTCGGAATTGGTGGCAGACAGCCTGTCCGCATCCTCTGTCGGAGGATTGTCCGGTGCGCGCCTTGTGTTCGTTTCCGCTTCCGGGCCAGGCGTTGGAACCTGGCTGGTGGAGGCGCGATTGGCAACCTCTCCGGATGTAGTCCGGCGAGGTCTCTTCGTCCTGAAGATAGCACGAACGTTAATATGCCCTGAAGGAATAACAACAGGGAAAAATAGGGTGCTCTATACCTTTGCGCCGGTGTCTCAGTCCGGACTACATTCCTTTTTACCCCACGGGGCCCTGCGGCCCTTCGTTGGCTAGCCGCCGCAGGTTCGGCCTCCCGCCTCGGAAACCTCCCCTGCAAAACACGGTCGTTGTCAGGAAAACTGAAATGCGTGAGAATGGATTCCTTCTCAAGGGGATGAGACTCCGCTCTCTGTTACCTGGGAGGCCGGAATTAACCCTGGGTAATCAGCCGTAATGGCCACCAAGGTATTGTCCTTGCTTAGCTGATGAAACACCCCGTCGATCAGCTCCACCGATATGTCCGGATCCTCTTCGGAGTCCGGATCGAGGGACCGTTCTGGATCCTCGGGCTATGGGGGACGGCTATTTATATCCTTTACTTCCTGACGCAGTTCCTGCGTTGAAGTTGTTAGACTACATATTTAATCATGGGAATATAAACGGATGGGCAAGCACAATTTTCCACTTACCCAACTCAGAGGGTTGTACATAGTAAATCCGCCCTGCGGGTTGACGCGGAGGAATTCCTCCTCTTCTCCCTTGTACAAAGAGGATACGATCTTTACTAGAGCGGCAGCTAAGGCTGGCCCCTTACGACCATAACGGGTGGCGTCATCCTCCCTGTTAAAATCCCACATGGGGTGGCCTCTATATTGAAGCGGCTGCACCCCCCGCATAATGCATGCGGCCATGACTCCAATCATGGTTAGTCCGGAATGAGCCAATAGTCTTATCCGGCCCATCAGGTGAAGGACGTCCCTGTCGCCTTCTCTCTGAGAGCTCCACGGATACCAGCTTAGGCGTTACTTTAAGGGAGCATTGTTGAATTCGGGGAGACCGACCCGGATAGGATCCGGCAGCGGGACATCATCTATATAAAACCATTCCGAAGGCCAGTCCTCGGACGCCTTCTTTGGGGTTCCGGATAGATATCCGGTCCCGGCGATATGCCACACTTCGGCTCCGCCCACTTGATATATGGACCCCTCTTGAGAGCGGGGCACCAGGCAGAATAACCTCCTCCACAACACGAAATGAGCCTCAACACCAAAGAATAGCTCACAAAGGGCGACGAAGCCCGCGATATGCAATATAGAGCCGGGCGTGAGATTGTGCAGCTGGAGGCCGTAGAACTCCAGGAGCCCATGGAGAAACGGATGAATTGGAAATCCAAGTCCTCTTATTAGATAAGGGACGAGGCACACCTGCTCTCCTTTGGAGGGATTGGGGGTGCTCTCCTCTTGCTCTCCGCCATTATAGGTGGCAAGTCCGGCTCGGACTGGGACCATATAGGCCTGAGGGAGAAATCCCTTGGCCTGAAGCGACACTAGCTCGCTGTGCGGGATGGAGCACCCCTCCCAGTCTCCAGGTTTAGGACTGGAAGGACGAGAGGAGGAGCTGTGACGGCTGGCCATGTTGGAATGGACCTTTGCTGGAGGCGCTCTGATGATTACTCACGGAGAGGAGAAGGTGTGGTTTGGATCTGAATCCCCATCCCATTAAATAGGCGGCTCGTTTATGCGGCTAGGGGTGTGAATGTAAAAACACCCCAACTTTTCGCATTCGTTTGACACGTGGAAGACGGCCATTATTGGGCGTGGAAGCCAAGGTGCGTTACATTATGAAAATCGGACATTATTTAGCAGGTACACGGAATTTGGAGAAGAACCCGCCTTGCAATGCCGAAGACAATCTGCGCGCCAGACTCATCGTCATTGAAGCCTGGTTTGGGGGCTACTGAGGGAGTCCTGGATTAGGTGGTGTCCGGGTAGCCGGACTATACCTTCAGCCGGACTCCAGGACTATGAAGATACAAGATTGAAGACTTCGTCCCGTGTCCGGATGGGACTTTCCTTGGCGTGGAAGGCAAGCTTGGCGATGCGGATATTTAGATCTCCTACTATTGTAACCGACTTTGTGTAACCCTAACCCTCTCCGGTGTCTATATAAACCGGAGGGTTTTAGTCCGTAGAACAACTTCATCATACAACAATCATACCATAGGCTAGCTTTGAGGGTTTAGCCTCCTTGATCTCGTGGTAGATCTACTCTTGTACTACCCATATCATCAATATTAATCAAGCAGGACGTAGGGTTTTACCTCCATCAAGAGGGCCCGAACCTGGGTAAAACATCGTGTTCCTTGCCTCCTGTTACCATCCGGCCTAGACACACAGTTCGGGACCCCCTACCCGAGATCCGCCGGTTTTGACACCGACAGCCTCCCTCTCCCTCCCGTGACACTCCTCCCTCTCCCTGTGCTTGGTGAAGCCCTGCCGAGATCACCGTTGCTTCCACCACCACGCCGTCGTGCTGCTGGATCTTCATCAACCTCTCCTTCCCCCTTGCTGGATCAAGTTGGAGGAGACGTCTTCTCGACCGTACGTGTGTTGAACGCGGAGGTGCCATCCGTTCGGCGCTAGGTCATTGGTGATTTGGATCACGATGAGTACGACTCCATCAACCCCGTTCTCTTGAACGCTTCCGCGCGCGATCTACAAGGGTATGTAGATGCACTCCTCTCTCCCTCATTGCTAGATGACTCCATAGATTGATCTTGGTGATGCGTAGAAAATTTTAAAATTCTGCTACGTTCCCCAACATGTTCCTGACCCGGAGGCACAATTGGTGGCGGCTCTTCATGTCATTCCAGATTGGACAGTGCCATATTTGGCTTACATGACCTGGGGCGAGTTGCCAGAGGATGAGACCTTGGCGCGATAGATAACCTGGCGGTCTAAGTCAATGACAATTTCCAATGATGAGTTATATCGTCACAGTGTTACTGGAGCATTTGAACAATGTGTCTCTCCCGAAGAAGGTCAAGAGATTCTTCATGAGATCCATGAAGGAGATTGTGGCCATCATGCCGGCTCAAAGTCTCTTGTGGCTAAAACTTTTTGTCATGGTTTTTACTGGCTAACGGCTCATGCTGATGCGGAGGATCTGGTCAGTAGGTGCGATGGATGTCAAAAATTTGCACGACGAGCGCACATACCGGCTCAAGAATTGCGGATGATTCCAATCACTTGGCCGTTTGCAGTCCGGGGGCTTGATATGGTTGGACCTTTCAAAAGATCCAAGGATAAAAAGACACATCTTTTGGTGGCAGTTGACAAATTCACAAAATGGGTTGAGGCAGAGCCGGTGAGTAAGTGTGATGCAGCCATGGCGGTTCAGTTCATGAAAAAGGTGATCTTTCGCTTTGGTTTTCCACATAGCATTATAACTGACAATGGCACTAATCTTTCCAAAGGTGCTATGGAGGAGTTTTGTCAACGTGAGCATATTCGGCTTGATGTTTCATCAGTAGCTCACCCCCAATCCAATGGTCAAGCTGAGAGAGCAAATCAGGAAATTTTAAAAGATCTCAAGCCCCGTCTTATGGTTCCTTTACAACGGACGCCGGGTTGTTGGGTAGAGGAGTTACCCTCAGTGTTATGAAGTATCAATACCACACCTAACAGGTCTACAGGTTATACACCTTTCTTCATGGTTTATGGGGTAGAAGCAATCCTTCCTAGTAACATCCGTCATGACTCGCCCCGCGTTGCAGCTTACGTTGAAGCTGATAATGAACAAGCCCGACAGGATGCACTTGACTTGTTAGATGAGGAGCGAGATATGGCAGCGGCCCGATCAGCAATTTACCAACAGGACCTGCGCCGTTATCATAGCCGTCGGGTTAAGTCCAGAACCTTTCAAGAAGGCGACTTGGTGCTCCGGCTCATCCAGGATCAGTCCGATGCACACAAGCTATCCCCACCTTGGGAAGGACCCTTTGTGGTCAGTAAGAACTTAAACAACGGGTCATATTACCTTATCGACATTCAAGAGCACAAAGACTCACGTAAGTCGGAGGAGGAGATCCGCCGGCCATGGAATATTGCTCAGCTTCGGCCATACTATACCTGAGCCACCGGCTCTCGTTATGTACATACTTTGACGTTGTATATATTATGAAAAGTAATAAAGCAGGACCTCTGTCCTTTTTTCTCCTCAATGATCATATATCTTTATTATCCTCATTATTCAAACGACCATTAGGCGGCTGATCGTATCCGAATCTAGCTTAACCTTTTTGGGTCCGGCTCATGATCGTATTTGAATCTAGCCATAAACCTCATGGTCACTAGGGGGCTTCCTGTTCAAACATAGGTCATATTCGAACCAAAGAGAACATAGCTGTCATAACCCTCTTGATCGGCGCAAAGCCAAACTCACTAGGGGGCTTCCTGGTCGTATCCGAATCATAGCTTCACCCCTTTTGGGTCTGACTTGGATCGTATTTGAATCAGGGTCGTTAAAAACCTCTCAAGGTCATTTGGGGGCTTCTTGTTCAAACATAGGTCGTATTCGAACCAAAAAGAACATATCTGTCGGTACCCTCTTGATCGGCGCAACGCCAAAGCCACTGGGGGCTATATGATCGTATTCGAATATTAGCTTAACCCCTTTGGTCCGGTTTACTGATCGCATTCGAATTAGAAGCCTCCAGTTTTTATTTAAATGTTTGATTCACATTATCTGAAGCCTAGTGTTTCTGTTTTTATCATCTCAAATCTAACTGTCAGTATGGTTTCAAATTAAACCGGCTCGGTTATTTGACAATGAGTCGCCAAGGCATAACAGTCATCAGACATATGGAAGTATTGACTTCTAAAAAAGATTGGGTTATCAACCTCATCATCCGGGTCATGTAAACCGGCAGTCCAGATTCAAAGAACACAGGTATGACAGTGTCATTCATGAACAGACTTCTCTGTGTTTTTTCATTAATCAAAGGTTTTTTTGAGCCTTGTTTATCTTACATCTGGTTCTGTTTTTTCCACTATGATAATTTCATAGTCATATATCGAGTGTTTTGACCCGTCCGGTGCTAAACCGCCAGGATAGTTTTTTCATCTTTTACAGGAACAGAGTTAAAACATTACAGATGTAATCACGGATGTAATGCATATATATATATTGACATCATGGGCAAAGAGTCATATGCAACATCTTATGCATGATGGCATAGGCAAAACATGCAGATTTCAAACTAACCTATTACAAGGCTTTGAGAGCCCAAAAGGTTAGGCTGTTTTTTCTCTTAAACAGATCATAAGCTAAAGACAAGATTATTCAGATGGTTATGACTCCTCCCTCCACTGGTTGGAAGCTGGGATTGGACCAGTCAAAGCCGTTCACAGCAATGAACTCCGCTTCATCGTCAATCAGGCCGGCTGGGTCGACTTCCGGGGCAAAAGTGTGTTGGCGAACCGGCGGGATAATGTCTATCACTTTATAAGAGGGAGTCGCCATCTTCTTATTCTCCATATCAAAACCCGGCTGATATTTGTCGATGTTGGTCTCCTCACCAAGAATGGTAGCCTGAGGACGAACTCCCCTCACATAGGCAATAAAGTCATCTTGCTCAAACGGAGTCCCGTCTTCCTTCATAGTAGGGTACCCTTTAGCCATGTCCACCAGGTCTAAATCCGGCACCCAGGCTTTGGAGTGGCTCAGGGCAGTCAGGGCACCGGCTCTGACACAGGATCGTTTGACCTCTTAAAATCTGGCGGGTAAAATCGATAACTTCTTCAAAACATCACTCAAACGGTTGGGTCCTTGCTTGGCAGGGGAGATAGTAGCAAGTGCCCGTTGAGCCCCAGTGTATAGTTGATCCACCAAGGTATAAACCACCTTTAGTTTTATCACACTCTTTTGACTCAGACTGTTACTCCGTGGACCTGTGAGTATTTTCACAAAGGTTAAGTAGGCGGTTTCTATTCCTGGTAAAAATAGAGTATAAGTGACTAATGCAAATGACTCACCGAAGATGGCGGAGACCATTTGAGACACACGGTTTTTAAGCCGGTGGGATCCATGGTAACCTCCTCAAGAGCCCCCTCTGCTGTCTCGGCACGTTGTACCAGCAAGGTCTTCTCATCAGCCCAGGTGTAGGGGAACATAGTAATTTCAAAAAATTTCCTACGCACACGCAAGATCATGGTGATGCATAGCAACGAGAGGGGAGAGTGTGATCTACGTACCCTTGTAGATCGACAACGGAAGCGTTTGGTTGATGTAGTCGTACGTCTCCACGGCCTGACCGATCAAGCACCGAAACTACGGCACCTCCGAGTTCTAGCACACGTTTAGCTCGATGACGATCCCCGGACTCCGATCCAGCAAAGTGACGGGGAAGAGTTCCGTCAGCACGACAGCGTGGTGACGATCTTGATGTACTACCGTCGCAGGGCTTCGCCTAAGCATCGCTACAATATCATCGAGGACTATGGTGGAAGGGGGCACCGCACACGGCTAAGAATATGATCACGTGGATCAACTTGTGTCTAGGGGTGCCCTCTACCCCCGTATATAAAGGATCTAGGGGAGGAGGCCGGCCGGCCCTCTATGGCGCGCCAAGGAGGAGTCCTCCTCCTAGTAGGAGTAGGACTCCTACTAGGAGGGGGAAAGAAGTGGGGAGGGAGAGGGAAAAAGGGGGGGGGGCGCCGCCCCGCTCTCCTAGTCCAATTCGGACCAGGGGGGAGGAGGCGCGCAACCCACCTCTGGCAGCCCCACTCTCTCTACTAAGGCCCATATGGCCCATTACTTCTTCCGGGGGGTTCCGGTAACCCTCTGGCTCTCCGGTTTTCTCCGAAATCACCCGGAACACTTCCAGTGTCCGAATATAGCCGTCCAATATATCAATCTTTATGTCTCGACCATTTCGAGACTCCTCGTCATGTCCGTGATCACATCCGGGACTCCGAACTAACTTCGGTACATCAAAACTCACAAACTCATAATATAACTATCATCGAAACCTTAAGCGTGCGGACCCTACGGGTTCGAGAACAATGTAGACATGACCGAAACACGTCTCCGGTCAATAACCAATAGCGGAACCTGGGTGCTCATATTGGCTCCTACATATTCTACGAAGATCTTTATCGGTCAGACCGCATAACAACATACGTTGTTCCCTTTGTCATCGGTATGTTACTTGCCCGAGATTCGATCATCGGTATCTCAATACCTAGTTTCAATCTCGTTACCGGCAAGTCTCTTTACTCGTTCTGTAATACATCATCCCGCAACTAACTCATTAGTTGCAATGCTTGCAAGGCTTAAGTGATGTGCATTACCGAGAGGGCCCAGAGATACCTCTCCGACAATCGAAGTGACAAATCCTAATCTCGAAATATGCCAACCCAACATGTACCTTTGGAGACACCTGTAGAGCTCCTTTATAATCACCCAGTTACGTTGTGACGTTTGGTAGCACACAAAGTGTTCCTCTGGCAAACGGGAGTTGCATAATCTCATAGTCATAGGAACATGTATAAGTCATGAAGAAAGCAATAGCAACATACTAAACGACTGGGTGCTAAGTTAATGGAATGGGTCATGTCAATCAGATCATTCACCTAATGATGTGATCTCGTTAATCAAATAACAACTCCTTGTTTATGGTTAGGAAACATAACCATCTTTGATTAACGAGCTAGTCAAGTAGAGGCATACTAGTGACACTCTGTTTGTCTATGTATTCACACATGTATTATGTTTCCGGTTAATACAATTCTAGCATGAATAATAAACATTTATCATGATATAAGGAAATAAATAATAACTTTATTATTGCCTCTAGGGCATATTTCCTTCAGTCTCCCACTTGCACTAGAGGTAATAATCTAGTTCACATCGCCATGTGATTTAACAGCAATAGTTCACATCACCATGTGATTAACACCCATAGTTCACATCGATATGTGATCAACACCCAAAGGGTTTACTAGAGTCAGTAATCTAGTTCACATCGCTATGTGATTAACACCCAAAGAGTACTAAGGTGTGATCATGTTTTGCTTGTGAGATAATTTTAGTCAACGGGTCTGTCACATTCAGATCAGTAAGTATTTTGCAAATTTCTATGTCAACAATGCTCTGCACAGAGCTACTCTAGCTAATTGCTCCCACTTTCAATATGTATCCAGATTGAGACTTAGAGTCATCTGGATTAGTGTCAAAACTTGCATCGACGTAACCCTTTACGACGAACCTTTTTGTCACCTCCATAATCAAGAAACATATCCTTATTCCACTAAGGATAATTTTGACCAATGTCTAGTGATCTACTCTTAGATCACTATTGTACTCCCTTGCTTAATACAGTGTAGGGTATACAATAGATCTGGTACACATCATGGCATACTTTATAGAACCTATGGCTGAGGCATAGGGAATGACTTTCATTCTCTTTCTATCTTCTGCCGTGGTCGGGCTTTGAGTCTTACTCAATTTCATACCTTGTAACACAGCCAAGAACTCTTTTCTTTGACTGTTCCATTTTGAACTACTTCAAAATCTTGTCAAGGTATGTACTCATTGAAAAAAACTTATCAAGCGTCTTGATCTATCTCTATAGATCTTGATGCTCAATATGTAAGCAACTTCACCGAGGCCTTTCTTAAAAAAAATCCTTTCAAACACTCCTTTATGCTTTGCAGAATAATTCTACATTATTTCCGATCAACAATATGTCATACACATATACTTATCAGAAATGCTGTAGTGCTTCCACTCACTTTCTTGTAAATACAGGCTTCACCGCAAGTTTGTATAAAACTATATGCTTTGATCAATTTATCAAAGCATATATTCCAACTCCGAGATGCTTGCACCAGTCCATAGATGGATCGCTGGAGCTTGCATATTTTGTTTAGCACCTTTAGGATTGACAAAACCTTCTGGTTGCATCATATACAACTCTTCTTTAAATCCATTAAGGAATGTAGTTTTGTTTATCCATTTGCCAGATTTCATAAAAATGCGGCAAATGCTAACATGATTTGGACAGACTTAAGTATCGCTACGAGTGAGAAAATTTCATCGTAGTCAACACCTTGAACTTTGTCAAAAAACCTTTTTCGACAAGTCTAGCTTTTTAGATAGTAACACTACTATCAGCGTCCGTCTTCCTCTTGAAGATCCATTTATTCTCAATTGCTTGCCGATCATCAGGAAAGTCAACCAAAGTCCATACTTTGTTCTCATACATGGATCCCATCTCAGATTTCATGGCCTCAAGCCATTTTGCGGAATCTGGGCTCACCATCGCTTCTTCGTAGTTCGTAGGTTCATCATGATCTAGTAGCATGACTTCCAGAACAGGATTACCGTACCACTCTGGCGCGGATCTCACTCTGGTTGATCTACGAGGTTCAGTAGTATCTTGTCTTGAAGTTTCATGATCATCATCATTAGCTTCCTCACTAACTGGTGTAGGTGTCACAGAAACAGGTTTCTGTGATGTACTACTTTCCAATAAGGGAGCAGGTACAGTTACCTCGTCAAGTTCTACTTTCCTCCCACTCACTTCTTTCGAGAGAAACTCCTTCTCCAGAAAGTTTCTGAACTTAGCAACAAAAGTCTTGCCTTCAGATTTGTGATAGAAGGTGTATCCAATAGTCTCCTTTGGATATCCTATGAAGACACATTTCTCCGATTTGGGTTCGAGTTTATCAGGTTGAAGCTTTTTCACATAAGCATCGCAGCCCCAAACTTTCAGAAACGACAACTTTGGTTTCTTGCCAAACCATAGTTCATAAGGCATCGTTACAACGGATTTTGATGGTGCCCTATTAAACGTGAATGCAGCTGTCTCTAATGCATAACCCCAAAACGATAGTGGTAGATCGGTAAGAGACATCATAGATCGCACCATATCTAATAAAGTACGGTTATGACGTTCGGACACACCATTACATTGTGGTGTTCCAGGCGGCGTGAGTAGTGAAAATATTTCACATTGTTTTTAACTGAAGGCCAAACTCGTAACTCAAATGCTCTTCTCTACGACCAGATCGTAGCAACTTTATTTTCTTGTAACGATGATTTTTCACTTCACTCTAAATTTTTTGAACTTTTCAAATGTTTCAGACTTATGTTTCATCAAGTAGATATACTCATATCTGCTCAAATCATCTGTGAAGATCAGAAAATAATGATACTTGTCGCGAGCCTCAATATTCATCGGATCACATACATCAGTATGTATTATTTCCAATAAGTCAGTTGCTCGCTCCATTGTTCGGGAGAACGGAGTCTTAGTCATCTTGCCCATAAGGCATGGTTCGCAAGCATCAAGTGATTCATAATCAAGTGATTCCCAAAATCCCATCAAGATGGAGTTTCTTCATGCGCTTTACACCAATATGACCTAAACGGCAGTGCTACAAATAAGTTGCACTATCATTATTAACTTTGCATCTTTTGGTTTCAATATTATGATTATGTGTATCACTACGATCGATATCCAATGAACTATTTTCATTGGGTGTGTAACCATATAAGGTTTTATTCATGTAAACAGAACAACAATTTATTCTCTTACTTAAATGAATAACCCTATTACAATAAACATGATCAAATCATATTCATGCTTAACGCAAACACCACATAACACTTATTCAGGTTCAACACTAATCCCGAAAGTATAGGGAGTGTGCGATGATGATCATATCAATCTTGGAACCACTTCCAACACACATCGTCACTTCACCCTTAACTAGTCTCTGTTTATTCTGCAACTCCCGTTTCGAGTTACTAATCTTAGCAACTGAACTAGTATCAAATACTGAGGGGTTTCTATAAACACTAGTAAAGTACACATCAATAACATTTATATCAAATATACTTATGTTCACTTTGCCATCCTTCTTATCTGCCAATCACTTGGGGTAGTTCCGCTTCCAGTGACCAGTCCCTTTGCAGTAGAAACACTTAGTCTCAGGCTTAGGACCAGACTTGGGCTTCTTCACTTGAGCAACAACTTGCTTGCTATTCTTCTTGAAGTTCCCCTTCTTCCCTCTGCCCTTTTCTTGAAACTAGTGGTCTTGTCTACCATCAACACTTGATGTTTTCTTGATTTCTACCTTCGTCAATTTCCGCATTACGAAGAGCTTGGGAATCGTTTCCGTTATCCCTTGCATATCATAGTTCATCACGAAGTTCTACTAACTTGGTGATGGTGACTAGAGAATTCTGACAATTACTATCTTATCTGGAAGATTAACTCCCACTTGATTCAAGCGATTGTAGTACTCAGACAATCTGGGCACATGCTCACTAGTTGAGCGATTCTCCTCCATCTTTTAGCTATAGAACTTGTTGGAGACTTCATAT
>NC_053027.1:430687736-430890478 GCF_003073215.2 Triticum urartu | reverse complement strand
ATGCAAGCTTTGACGCTGATCTGGATGACTCTAAGTCTCGATCTAGATACATATTAAAAGTGGGAGAAATTAGCTAGAGTAGCTCCGTGCAAAGCATTGTAGACATAGAAAATTTTCAAAATACATACGGCTCTGAATGTGGCAGACATGTTGACTAAATTTCTCTCACAAGCAAAACATGATCACTCTTTGGGTGTTAATCACATAGCGATGTGAACTAGATTATAAACTCTAGTAAACCCTTTGGGTGTTAGTCACATGGAGATGTGAACTACTCACATAAAGATGTGAACTATTCGTGTTAAATCACATGACGATGTGAACTAGATTATTGACTCTAGTGCAAGTGGGAGACTGAAGGAAATATGCCCTAGAGGCAATAATAAAGTTGTTATTTATATTTCCTCATATCATGATAAATGTTTATTATTCATGCTAGAATTGTATTAACCGGAAACTTAATACATGTGTGAATACATAAACAAACAAAGTTTCACTAGTTTGCGTCTACTTGACTAGCTTGTTACTCAAACATGGTTAAGTTTCCTAGCCATGGGCAAAGAGTTGTCATTTGATAAGCGGGATCACATCATTAGAGAATGATGTGATTGACTTGACCCATCCGTTAGCTTAGCACGATGATCGTTACGGTTTCATTGCTACTGCTTTCTTCATGACTTATACATGTTCCTCAGACTATGAGATTATGCAACTCCTGAATACCGGAGGAACACCTTGTGTGTTATCAAACGTCACAACGTAACTGGGTGATTATAAAGATGCTCTACAGGTGTCTCCGATGGTGTTTGTTGAGTTGGCATAGATCAAGATTAGGATTTGTCACTCCAAGTATCGGAGAGGTATCTCTGGGACCTCTCGGTAATTGATAACCCACAAGTATAGGGGATCTATCGTAGTCCTTTCGATAAGTAAGAGTGTCGAACCCAACGAGGAGGAGAAGGAAATGATAAGCGGTTTCCAGCAAGGTATTCTCTGCAAGTACTGAAATAAGTGGTAACAGATAGTTTTGTGATAGGATAATTTGTAACGAGCAACAAGTAACAAAAGTAAATAAAGTGCAGCAAGGTGGCCCAATCCTTTTTGTAGCAAAGGACAAGCCTGGACAAACTCTTATATAGAGAAAAGCGCTCCCGAGGACACATGGGAATATCGTCAAGCTAGTCTTCATCATGTTCATATGATTCGCGTTCGGTACTTTGATAATTTGGTATGTGGGTGGACCGGTGCTTGGGTACTGTCCTTACTTGGACAAGCATCCCACTTATGATTAACCTCTATTGCAAGCATCCATAACTACAACAAAAGTATTAAGGTAAACCTAACCATAGCATGAAACATATGGATCCAAATCAGCCCCTTACGAAGCAACGCATAAACTAGGGTTTAAGCTTCTGTCACTCTAGCAACCCATCATCTACTTATTACTTCCCAATGCCTTCCTCTAGGCCCAAATAATGGTGAAGCGTTATGTAGTCGACGTTCACATAACACCACTAGAGGAGAGACAACATACATCTCATCAAAATATCGAACGAATACCAAATTCACATGACTACTAATAGCAAGACTTCTCCCATGTCCTCAGGAACAAACGTAACTACTCACAAAGCATAATCATGTTTATAATCACAGGGGTATTAATATGCATATAGGATCTGAACATATGATCTTCCACCAATTAAACCAACTAGCATCAACTACAAGGAGTAATTAACACTACTAGCAACCCACATGTACCAATCCCGGACTTGGAGACAAGAATTGGATACAAGAGATGAACTAGGGTTTTGAGAGGAGATGGTGCTGGTGAAGATGTTGATGGAGATTGCCCTCTCCTGATGAGAGGAGCATTGGTGATGACGATGGTGATGATTTCCCCCCTCCCAAAGGGAAGTTTCCCCGGCAGAACAGCTCCGCCAGAGCCCTAGATTGGTTCCGCCAAGGTTCTGCCTCGTGGCGGCGGAGTTTCGTCCGAGAAGATGGCTTATGATTTTTTCCTCATCGAAAGACTCCATATAGCAGAAGATGTCCATCGAAGGGCCACCAGGGGGCCCACGAGGTAGGGGGCGCGCCCAGGGGGTAGGGCGCGCCCCACTCTCGTGGGCAGGGTGTGCCCCCTGGTGAACTTCTTGCACTCAGTATTTTTTATATATTCTTGAAACGTCTTCTGTGAAGTTTCAGGACTTTTGGAGCTGTGCAGAATAGGTCTCTAATATTTGCTCCTTTTCTAGCCCGGAATCCCAGCTGCCGGCATTCTCCCTCTTTATGTAAACCTTGTAAAATAAGAGAGAATAGTCATAAGTATTGTGACATAATGTGTAATAACATCCCATAATGCAATAAATATCGATATAAAAGCATGATGCAAAATGGACATATCAACTCCCCCAAGCTTAGACCTCGCTTGTCCTCAAGCGAAAGCCAAAGTCGAAAAATATGTCCACATGTTTAGAGATAGAGGTGTCGATAAAAATAAAATACGGACATGAGGGCATCATGGTCATTCTTAGAACAGTAACTTATATAATTCTTGTCATATGATTTCTTATGCTAGAGTAATAATTCAATCACAATTTCAAGTATGAATCGTAAACTTCATTGAAAACTAACAAACTATAACCTCAGTCATTGGAGAAATTGCAATTTATCATAACATAGGAAATAGTCAATATATAAGAGCTTTTCAGCAAGTCCACATACTCAACTATCATATAGTCTTTCACAATTGTTGACACTCACGCCATACTTATGGGTATGGAGTTTTAATCGGACACAGAGAAAGATAGGGGCTTATAGTTTTGCCTCCCAACGTTTTACCTCAAGGGTAATGTCAACAATAATAGTTCATGAAAACTCACATCCAATTAGCCATATATACCAGGATCTTTCCAACATATTGTGCTTGCCAAAGGATAAAATGTAAAAAGGAAAGGTGAAGATCACCATGACTCTTATGCAGGGTAGGAGATAAAAATAAAAGATAGGCCCTTCGCAGAGGGAAGTAGAGGTTGTCATGCGCTTTTATGGTTGGATGCACAAAATCTTAATGCGAAAGAACGTCACTTTATATTGCCACTTGTGATATGGACCTTTATTATGCAGTCTGTTGCTTTTATTTCTTCCATATCACAGGATCGTATAAAGCTTATTTTCTCCCACACTAATAAGTCATACATATTTAGAGAGCAATTTTATTGCTTGCACCGATGACAACTTACTTGGAGGATCTTACTCAATCCATAGGTAGGTATGGTGGACTCTCATGGCAAAACTGGTTTAACGGTATTTGGAAGCACACGTAGTATCTCTACTTGGTGCGATGAATTTGGCTAGCATGAGGGGGAAAGGCAAGCTCAACTATGTTGGATGATCCATGACAATATAATTTATCTCAGATGTAAGAAAACATAACCCATTACGTTGTCTTCCTTGTCCAACGTCAACTTTTTAGCATGTCATATTTTAATGAGTGCTCACAATCATAAAAGATGTCCAAGATAGTATATTTATATGTGAAGACCTCTCTTTCTTTATTACTTCCTATTAATTGCAACGATGACCAAAACTATGTTTGTCAACTCTCAACAACTTTTATTCATCATACTTTTTCTA
This sequence comes from Triticum urartu, assembly GCF_003073215.2. NCBI lineage: Eukaryota > Viridiplantae > Streptophyta > Magnoliopsida > Poales > Poaceae > Triticum > Triticum urartu. Next base: position 430,886,845 of record NC_053027.1, on the reverse strand, counting down.
TGTGAGCTCATTACTCTCCATAAGATCCATATGATCTCTTTGTTTCCTTTTTTATTTATTTCTCTTTTCTTTTACTCACTTAGGATCATGGCAAAATAATCAAGCCCTCGACCCAACTCAAAACTCAAAACTAGATCATGCTATAAACTTTATTCTACTAGATCAAGATATTACCAAAAGGATCGAACTAAGGAAAACGGTAAAGATAAAAGTGATGGTGATACGATACCGGGGCACTCCCCCAAGCTTGGCAGTTGCCAAAGGGAGTGCCCATACCAGATACTCAATTCTTCTTTGTTGGTGGAGAAGGTGATGGTTTTGTTGATGGCGTAGGTTTCTTCCTTAATTTACGCTTGAGGACAGAGTTTTGGTCCCTTAGGTCATCGATCTCCTGCTCCAGGCTCAGTATCTTTTTGCATAGTTCCTGCTTGTTTTCCCGCAAGAGGCGAAAAGGGATAAACTCGATCTTAGGTTTCTTTACTCTATTCGGGAGGCTTGACTTTTTGAACTCCACATGCATGTCCCCAGGTTGAGGTAATGGTACTTCGTCTTCTTCTGAGCTCTTCTCCTCCCTTCCCTTGGGTTCATAGTCATCTTCTTCTTCCGTAGTCCAACCACAATGCTCCACATACCCATAGACCTTAGGATCTGCAAGGTAATCAGCCACATAGCTTTCTCCTTCCGAATCCTGGGACGACATGTTGCTCTAATCTGCAGCAGGACAGCTCGAAACAAAAACAGAGAATATTTGCATGATACAGGAGTCAAAACCTTCGGAAGATTATATAATGAATTTTTCCGACCAAAATACATGTCGTGCAAGAAAACGGAGTCCGGAGAGCGCACGAGGTGCCCACGAGGTAGGGGGTGCACCTAGTAGGGTAGGGCGCACCCTCCACCCTCGTGGAGGCCTCGTGTCCTTCCCGGACTGCTTCTTATTTTTCTATTTTTCTAAATATTCCAAAACGGAGAAATATTGCCTTAAAAACTGTTTTGGAGTCGGTTTACTTACCGCACCACATACCTATTCCTTTTCGGAGTCTGAAACATTCCGGAAAGTGTCCCTTATGTATTCCTCAAGGGTTACGGTTTCAATAACATTGGTTTCAACATTTATGGGATTACCTGAGATATAATGTTTGATTCTTTGATCGTTCACCACCTTCGGATTTGTGCCTTCGAAGTTGTTGATTTTTATGGCACCGGAACGATAGACCTCCTCGATAACGTAAGGACCTTCCCATTTAGAGAGAAGTTTTCCTGCAAAAAATCTTAAACGAGAGTTGTATAGCAATACATAATCACCTACATTAAACTCGCGCTTTTGTATCCTTTTATCATGCCATCTTTTAACTTTTTCTTTAAACAACTTGGCATTTTCGCAGGCTTGGGTTCTCCATTCATCGAGTGAGCTAATACCAAATAACCTCTTCTCACCGGCAAGTTTAAAATCATAATTGAGCTCTTTAATAGCCCACTATGCCTTGTGTTCTAGTTCGAGAGGTAAGTGACATGCTTTTCCATAAACCATTTTATACGGAGACATACCCATAGGATTTTTATATGCAGTTCTATAGGCCCATAATGCATCATCAAGTTTCTTGGACCAATTCTTCCTAGACCTATTGACAGTCTTCTGCAAAATTAATTTGAGCTCTCTATTACTCAATTCTACTTGACCACTAGACTGAGGTGATAAGGGGTTGCAATTCTATGATTAACATCATACTTAGCAAGCATTTTACGGAAAGCACCATGAATAAAATGTGAACCACCATCAGTCATTAAATATCTAGGGAGTCCAAATCTTAGAAAAATAACTTCTTTAAGCATTTTAATATAAGTGTTATGATCAACACTACTAGTTGGGATAGCTTCTACCCACTTAGTAACGTAATCAACAGCAACTAAAATATGTGTATATCCATTAGAGGCAGGAAAAGGTCCCATATAGTCAAAGCCCCAAACATCAAATGGTTCAATAACGAGTGAATAGTTCATAGGCATTTCTTGACGTCTACTAATATTACCAATTCTTTGACATTCATCACAAGATAAGACAAACTTACGGGCATCCTTGAAGAGAGTAGGCCAATAAAAACCAGATTGCAATACCTTATGTGCAGTTCTATCTCCAGCATGGTGTCCTCCATAAGCTTCGGAGTGACACTTGCGTAGGATCTATTCATGTTCATGCTCAGGTACACAACGTCTAATAACACCATCTACTCCTTCTTTATAAATATGTGGGTCATCCCAAAAGTAATGCCTCAAATCATAGAAGAACTTTTTCTTTTGCTGGTATGTGAAACTAGGTGGTATGAATTTGGCAACAATGTTGTCGGATTTCGGGTTCCGGCAGACCCTTGAGGTTCGAACACTGGGGTGCGTGCGGAGATTTCGCCTCCTACCTACCTGCACCCCTCCGCCTCGCTAAGGTCTAAGCTATGGAAAGAATAACACGAGGGACACGAGGTTTATACTGGTTCGGGCACCGTTGTGGTGTAATACCCTACTCCAGTGTGTGGTGTGGTGGATTGCCTCTTGGGCTGATGATGATGAACAGTACAAGGAAGAACAGCCTCGCGAGGGTCTGTTCTTGGCTGGGGCGATGAACTGCTGGGAGGAGTTCAGCCACCTTTCTCTCTCTCTCTCTCTCTCTCTCTATGATCGAATCCCTCTCTAAAGAACCTCTTCTCTAGAAAACCCCCTTTGCTCTGTGGGTGGCTGGCCCTATTTATAGAGGCCCTGGTCCTCTTCCCAAATATCGAGCGGGAAGGGAGCCAACAATGGCGGGCTAATTTGAAGGGGGACAGCTAGTACTAGCTACCCTGACAAAAGTAGTCTTTGCCTGTGCAAAGCTCTGGTGGTGACGCCGTCTTGGGCTCCACGATGACCTCCGTCTTGCAGTCCTTCTGGTCTTGGTCTTGTTGCACCGAAATGGCAACCTTTGCCTGATGCCTCAGTACTCCGTGGCTGCGCTTGCCCCCTTTGCACCAAAGAGGAAAGGAGGACACTGCGCGGGCTGGCACCCGCCTGGCGCCCTTGGTCATCATGGCTTGCGTCACGGGCATCTCGTGAGGTACCCCGCCTTGATATCTCCGCCTCCTCACGAGCCATCCTGATGAGGCCGTGCCTGAGGAAGCTCCGTGTCATCCGCCCCGCGAGGCCTGGCCCCTCGCGAGGGTCTCGGGTCTGTGTTGATGAAGATGGGCCGTGCTGGGGCCCCCTTTGAGCCACGCCGCAGGTCGCAGGCAGGCAAGTCTGGGGACCCCCGTTCCCAGAACGCCGATAGTAGCCCCCGGGCCCAAGGCGCGCCCAGACTTGGCCGTGCAGGGAGGCGGAAGGGCAAGAGCGAAGCGCCGCGGGCCCTGACAGCCTGTGGCCTTGGGCGCCGCGTGGCGGTTGATTGGACGTGGGCGACAATGTTCCCCCATGCCCTCCTTATTTTGCGCCATGCTAGGCGGACCCGTAGTCGTACACAGCCGTTCCCTTTTCTGTTGCTCGAGTGCCATCTGTCCTTCCTCCGCTCGAACTCTAGTTTCTGTTTTCAACCCAATCTTGAACCTTCTCCCCCCCTTCCCATCGCCATGGCTCTGACGAAGAAGGGAAGAGGGAAGAAACCCATGTCTCCGCCTTGCCCGCCGCCGTTGGCGGCCCCTGCCGAGGGCTTGGGCAAGGTCAGCTCGGCTCTGGCCACCATCTTCAATGAATGCGAGAGGACGACGGCCTCGCCTGCGTCCCACTTCTCCATCAACAGGATAGTCACCAAGGTCCCGTATTTTGCTGACGCCCTGTGGGCGGGTCTGGTTCCTCCCTTTTCTGATTTCTTCAATGTCGTGCTTTCCCACTATCAGATCCACATGATGCATCTGGGTCCTGAATCCATCACTCTCCTTTCGGTCTTCGCCTTTGTTTGCGAGGCTATGATGGGCATCCTTCCTTCGGTTGCCTTGTTGCGCCACTTCTTCTCGCTGCGCCTTGTTGACCCTACCCAATGCTGGGCGTGTGTGAGCTTCGTTGCCGCGTCTGAGACGGCGGCCTCTGGGATTGACTTCAAGCTCCCTCCGCCCGCGGCTGGGTTCCGCGAGCGGTGGCTGTATGTGGATGCTGGGGTGCCCAGCCCCCTGCTGTCGGAGCCAACTTCGCCTGCTGTCCCCAATTCGGGCTGGGGCCAGGAGACGCTTGAGAGCCCCCGGCTCGTCTTCGTCTGGCATCGCTTCGCGTTCTTGAGGTCGCTTGGCATGACAGCGCCCAAGGTGGTGAAGGAGTTCCTGCTACGCCGCATTGCTCCTCTCCAACACCACTCCCGCCGGATGTGGGGCCTTCAGCGGGCGCGATGATCGTATGAGGCTCCAGGAGGAGGACCTGACGCCTGAAGTGCTGAGGATAGCACTCTTGACCCTGACGGGGGACCCCAACCCTGGCAGCATCTAGCAGGGAGGGGCCTTGCTGTACCTCTGTCAGAGCGGGGGCAATTTTGTGAGGCAGATGCCTATCTTCGATGAGTGGGGGTCGCGCCCTGCCGGCCTCCAGGGGCCTCGCAAGAACCCAGTGGTGGTGACTGCCCTTCCAGTCGGCCAAGGAGACTCTTCCTCAAGTGGCGGAGCAGGGAGGCATGAGGCGCCAGAGGCCGAGGGGGCTCCCGGCAGGGTGACAGTGCCGGGCGATGCTCATGAGGAAGCAGTTATGGGGGCCCGTGCCGCTGAGGCTGAGGGTGACAAGCAGCTGCCCTCTGCGCCTACGACCGAGGCCCCTGAGGCTCCGACGGCTTCTCTTGGCGAGGCGATTGGCGGCGCACATCAGGCAGGCACCCCTGACACAGATCGCCTTGACGCTCCATCTTCGTCGCAGGTTGATCCCTGCGCCCAACTCTTAGGCCGCTTCCGTGTGGACTTTGAGGCCCTCCGGAAGAGAAGGGAGGCCCTGGGCGACGATTACCCTTGTCGCCTGCTGAAGCGTAGGAAGTACTTCGCCACTGATGAGTAAGCCTTCTCCTTTCCTAGCTCCCGATCCTTCTGTTGCTCTTACTGACCCTTGCTCCGCAGGCCCCTTCCAGCCGAGCTTGCGGAGACGGCCGAGGAACCGTCCCCCTTGGCTTCGCCCCCTCCACCGTCCTCAAGCGCTCCAAGCAGTGGAGCCCTTGTGGTGAGGGCGATCGACGAGGCGAACCGTCCCGAGGCGTATCGTGGCCCCGCACACCTCGCGATCCTTCGCGGGCCTTCTCGTGGCATAGCCAGCCTGCCGTGGGCTTCTCGCCTGGTCATGGACTGCGATTGGCTGAGGCGCTTCCTACGCTCTTCACCTGGGGACGGGCTGGCCCCAGGCCGGGCTTCTGACGCGGCGTGCCCGGCCGTCGCGAGGGTGCCAGCCCCCAGCCCCCAGCCCGGAGGGGGAGTGCTGACTCGTGGCCCCAGGCGCTTGCTTGGGGCAGATGATGGTGTGGGAGACGTGCTCGAGCGAGCTCGGGAGCGTCGCGCTCTCCGCCAAGGATTCCTTCGAAGGGCGGCTGACGCGGTAAGCCTACTTGGAGAGGAGCTTGCTGATGAAGACGCGCGCCTTGAGGCCGAGGGCCTGCGCCTGGCTGCAGAGAGGCGCGAGCTGGAGGGTGCCATCGCCCTTGCGCGCCGTCAGCGCGATCTTGACGACGCAGAGGCCAAGGTGTCGCTGGTGGCCTCTCGGGAGGCCCGATCTTGGGCCGCTGAGGAGGCTCGGGAAGCTGACCGGTGGCGAACGGCGGTGGAGGAGCGGGCTTGGGAGCTCCTTGCCTGGTGCCACTCACTGGAGGAGCAGGTGGAGCTGCGCGAGGCAGCCCTCGCGTCGATGAAGGTGGCCTCCGGCGACTCAGCAGAGCTCCAGAAGCATGAGGAGGCGCTGACGCTAGAAGCCGCCGAACGTACCCGTGAGTACGAGCGTCTGGAGACGAGGGAGCGCTTGGTGACGCAGGCGGAGGATGATGTTGCTGCACAGGAAGCCCGTGTCCTGGAGGAGGTCGGACGTCGAGTGGCGATGGCGCATTTGAACCTCAAGCACGAGTTCGAAGAGAAGCTGGGGTTGATCCGGGCCGAAGCTGAAGGCAGGACTGCTGCCTTGAGGGCCAAGCTGGAGGAGGCGACGCGGCGGGTCGATGCTTTCCGGGCCGCTCTTGAGGTGGCGCAAGGTGAGTTAACCGCCTCCCAGGCCGAGGTGCTCCTTCTCCGCCAGTGGGTGGAGGAGGCTGAGGTCATCGCGGGCCAGAACGCGGACGAGATACGTCAGCGGCGGATCCTGGAGCATGAGCACGGCCCCATGCTCACCATGCTCCGGGAGAGAGCCAACATAGCCTTGGGCAACATCTGCGAGGCGGCTGTTGGCGAGCCGCACGCAGTCAACTATGCTGGCAATCTTCAGTTCTTCACTTACGTGGTGACGCAGCTGGAGGCGCGGTCGGTCAGGGCTGACAGGTTGGTGGAGGAGAGGAGTCGCGCCCTGCTCGGGCGCGCCTTTTCTCGCGTCTTCAGCCACCTCCGGAACATGGATCCCCACTTTGATTTTGACGCCGCCATTGCCCCAGTCCCCTAGGCCGTCCGAGGCAATCTGGCGCACTGGGTGGAAGACAATGTGGATGCTCTTATCAGGGCCTTCGCTTCAGACAACGATGACGTGATCGTGGCGGCCGACGAGGGCGGCGTGGTGAACGGCCCTGACGCCGCTGGCGGCGACGCGGACAGCGATGGTGAGTTCAGCGACGCCAGTAACGGCTCGGGTGGTGCTCCTGAGAACGCATTGGGGGATTTATCCGACTGATGGTGCATCGTTCCTACTTCCTTACCCTGCATGAATAGAACTCAGGTTTTGGCCTGATGGCAGTGAGAGCATTTTGGAGGGGGAGCCCCTTATGTAAAACTTGTGTTCATCGTATTAGTAGACGCTAAATTGCCCATGCGCCCGCGCCAAATGGTTGGCCTAAGCGACGCGCTGGTCGGCTAGTTTACCTTTGTCCTGTGCTGGCCCTGAGGCAGCCTGTGGGAGGTTGTGGTGTCTCGAGTGTTCCCTGATTGGGTTCGTAGGATCCGCGGTAAAACACCCTCCTGAGAGGACACGTCGGCGGCAGTCTGGGCTGCGCGCAAGCTAGGCCTGACCCGACTTGCGAGGGGCTCGCGAGGGGAGGCAGCTGAGGCGAAGTGGTAACCAAAATGCGAGAAATTGCTCGAACGAGACTAAGCACCCCTTCCCCGAACACACGCAAATCTCAAATTCGAATCCAACTTGAATCTAGCGGGGGAAAGCGACAACCAAAGGGAAAAGCAACGAAAGCAAACAAAAGCCCGCATCCGGCACCTAGTCTAGTCTTGGACGTCTTCTCACCAGCGCGGAGCTAAGTGCTGCCACTGGGCGTGGGAGGGAGCCCCAGGGCCTGAGGCCGGCACCCCTGAGACTCCGGGGCGTGTACAGCCCCACTCATTATTACGTGAGAGTGTCACGGGGCGGCGAGCTTCACAGGCACTAGGCCTTCTTCACAGGTACTGGCCTTGCTTCATATCGCCAGATGAGGGCCCCGCCTTGTGCCACACTCTAGTGCCATCAACGACGACCGGAAACCAGGACGCCGCCGATGGGGTAGAGCGGTCGCCAGCGGTTCCCCCGATGACCACGGGTCCTCCGCCGGGGGCAGGCCCTGAGGCACCTCCCCAGCGGAGGGCCTACCTCCTGAGAACACCTTGCTCCGAACGCCGCGGTGGTGATGTTGGATCTCGGCCCCTCTCCTACAGCCCCCTGCGCCCTCCTCCCGAGGGGTAGGAGACTATGGAAGCGGGGCAGCTGCTCGCTGTGGCGACCTGCACCTCCTGCGATCCATGGTTAGCGTATGCTTGCTCCTGAAGAATTAGCGGTACCCGATAATCGTTGCCTCCAGCGTGGCCAGTGGGACCGTCCTGGGGCTCCCGGAAAGGCTCAGCTTCTGGTGCCTCGTCCCCCCAGCTTGGGCTGAGGAGCGAGCTTGTTCGCTCTCGTGAGGGTGTCCTTGGTCCATCATGAGGGGCACGTATTCCTCTGGCGCCGCCATCCCGAAGGCCACGCCGCAGTGCCCCGCGTGCCACGTGGTCCTGCCTGACGCGCCCACCGTGGGGTGGCAGCGCGGCTGTCTGCTGGGGCCGCGGGTCATGTCGAGTCCTTCTTCTTCGCGGACCGGGGGCGGGGGCAGCGCCGCCACCGGTCCGGTGCTGACAGCTTCGCTGGCGTTCGAGTAGCCTTGGAGCCCGCGGGCGTGCGTGGAGCCCCCGCGCGGGCCGCCCTGGGCTTGAGATGGGAGCTGGGTGCAGAAGGGGTGAGCCCCCGAGGCGGCGAAGCCCTGGAGCTCCGGCACCCGCTCCAACAGCACGTCGCGGCCGCCCTCCAGCAGCCTGCACTGCAGCAGCTCTCGGGCCACTGTGAGCGCGGCCCTCAAGTTCGCCTGCTCCCGGCGGGTGTACGGTGTCGTGGTCGCGGCGTGATTGGAGGCCCTTGCTGCCGACCGCGCCTGCCGTGGTGTGGGAGCTGTCGAAGCTTCTCCACGTCGCCCGCGGCCCGCAGCGCCCTGCGGACCGCGAGCTGCCTGGGGCACGGGGTTGCCCCAGGCGAGCGGTTCTGCGCGAGCGGGCCATGCTGCCCATGGATCTGGGTTGCCCGCCTGGTCGCCGGACATGGTGATGACAACGCGACGGGGCACGAAGCGGTAGAAGGTGGATTCCGGCGCACCCCTACCTGGCGCGCCAAATGTCGGATTTCGGGTTCCGGCAGACCCTTGAGGTTCGAACACTGGGGTGCGCACGGAGATTTCGCCTCCTACCTACCTGCACCCCTCCGCCTCGCTAAGGTCTAAGCTATGGAAAGAATAACACGAGGGACATGAGGTTTATACTGGTTCGGGCCACCGTTGTGGTGTAATACCCTACTCCAGTGTGTGGTGTGGTGGATTGCCTCTTGGGCTGATGATGATGAACAGTACAAGGAAGAACAGCCTCGCGAGGGTCTGTTCTTGGCTGGGGCGATGAACTGCTGGGAGGAGTTCAGCCACCTTTCTCTCTCTCTCTCTCTCTCTCTCTCTGATCGAACCCCTCTCTAAAGAACCTCTTCTCTAGAAAACCCCCTTTGCTTTGTGGGTGGCTGGCCCTATTTATAGAGGCCCTGGTCCTCTTCCCAAATATCGAGCGGGAAGGGAGCCAACAATGGCGGGCTAATTTGAAGGGGGACAGCTAGTACTAGCTACCCTGACAAAAGTAGTCTTCGCCTGCGCAAAGCTCTGGTGGTGACGCCGTCTTGGGCTCCACGATGACCTCCGTCTTGCAGTCCTTCTGGTCTTGGTCTTGTTGCACCGAAATGGCAACCTTTGCCTGATGCCTCGGTACTCCACGGCTGCGCTTTCCCCCTTTGCACCAAAGAGGAAAGGAGGACACTGCGCGGGCTGGCACCCACCTGACGCCCTTGGTCGTCATGGCTTGCGTCACGGGCATCTCGTGAGGTACCCCGCCTTGATCTCTCCGCCTCCTCGCGAGCCAGCCTGATGAGGCCGTGCCTGAGGAAGCTCCGTGTCGTCCGCCCCGCAAGGCCTGGCCCCTCACGAGGGTCTCGGGTCTGTGTTGATGAAGATGGGCCGTGCTGGGCCCCCCTTTGAGCCACGCCGCAGGTCGCAGGCAGGCAAGTCTGGGGACCCCCGTTCCCAGAACGCCGACAAATGTAATTAGCATAATCAGCATACCATGGAGCAGTATGAGAAGCATTTATGACATTTAATTGCTCATCAGGAAAGCTATCATCAATAGGTAGTGGGTCAACAAGCACATTTTCTAACCTAGACAAGTTGTCTGCAACGGGGTTCTCAGCTCCCTTTCTATCAACAATATGTAAGTCAAATTCTTGTAGCAAGAGAACCCATCTAATAAGTCTAGGTTTAGCATCTTTCTTTTCCATAAGATATTTAATAGCAGCATGATCAATGTGAATAGTTAGTTTAGAATCAACAATACAACTGCTAAGAATTCTTTTTCAGTAGTAGCATAATTTCTTTGAGCATTATCTAGGGTTTTACTAGCATATTGAATAACGTTTAATTTCTTATGAACTCTTTGCCCTAGAACAGCACCTACAGCATAATCACTAGCATCACACATAATTTCAAAGGGTAAATTCCAATCAGGTGGCTGAACAATAGGTGCAGAGATCAATGCTTTCTTAAGTATTTCAAATGCTTCTACACAACCATCATCAAAGACAAATGGTATATCTTTTTGTAATAAATTAATGAGAGGCCGAGAAATTTTTGAGAAGTCCTTAATGAACCCCCTATAAAATCCGGCATGACCAAGGAAACTTCTTATACCTTTAATGTCCTTGGGGCATGGCATCTTTTCAATAGCATCAACCTTGGCTTTATCCACTTCAATACCTCTTTCAGAAACTTTATGCCCCAAGACAATACCTTCATTAACCATAAAGTGACACTTTTCCCAATTCAAGACAAGATTAGTTTCTTCACATCTCTGCAAAACTCGACCAAGGTTGCTCAAGCAATCATCAAAAGAAGATCCATAGACGGAGAAATCGTCCATGAAAACCTCACAAATCTTTTCACAAAAGTCAGAGAATATAGCCATCATGCATCTTTGAAAGGTAGCAGGTGCATTACATAAACCAAAAGGCATATGTCTATAAGCAAAAGTACCAAAAGGGCAAGTAAAAGTAGTCTTTGATTGATCCTTGGCTGACACAGGTATTTGAGAGAAACCAGAATAACCATCTAGAAAGCAAAAATGTGTATGTTTGGATAATATTTCTAGCATTTGATCGATAAAAGGTAAGGGGTAATGATCCTTTTTAGTGTCCTTATTTAATTTGCGGAAATCAATTACCATCCTATAGCCTGTAATAATTCTTTGAGGAATCAATTCATCTTTATCATTAGGAACGACAGTAATACCTCCCTTCTTACGGACACAATGGACAGGACTTACCCACTGACTATCAGCAACGGGATAGATTATACCTGCCTCAAGGAGCTTTAGTATTTCCTTTCTTACCACTTCTTTCATTTTAGGATTCATCCGTCGTTGATGATCACGAACTGGTTTAGCATCTTCTTCCAAATTTATTTTATGTTGACATAGAGTGGGACTAATGCCCTTAAGATCATCAAGAGTATACCCAATAGCAGCACGGTGCTTCTTCAGAGTTTTCAATAATCTCTCTTCCTCATGCTCTGAAATGTTAGCACTAATAATAACAGGATATATCTTTTTCTTATCAAGATAAGTATATTTAAGAGTATCAGGCAACGGTTTAAGCTCAAACACGGGATCACCCTTGGGTGGAGGAGGATCCCCTAGGATTTCAACAGGAAAATTGTGTTTTAGAATAGGTCCATGTTTAAAGAATACTTCATCTATTTCCCTTCTTTCATTCATAAACATATCATTTTCATGGTCTAGCAAATATTGTTCTAAAGGATCACTAGGAGGTACGACAATAGAAGCAAGACCAATAATTTCATCCTTACTAGGTAATTCTTCTTCACGGTGTTGTCTACTAAATTTAGAGAAATTAAATTCATGAGACATATCATCTATACCGATAGTAACAACATCCTATTTGCAATCTATCTTAGCATTAATAGTGTTCAAGAAGGGCCTACCAAATATAATGGGACAAAAGCTATCTTGTGGGGAACCAAGAACAAGAAAATCAGCAGGATATTTAGTTTTTCCACACAAGACTTCAACATCTCTAACAATTCCCATTGGTGAAATAGTATCTCTATTGGCAAGTTTAATTGTGACATCAATATCTTCTAACTCAATAGGTGCAATATCATGCATAATTTCTCTATATAGGTCAATAGGTATTGCACTAGCACTGGCACCCATATCACATAAGCCATGATAACAATGATCTTCTATTTTAACAGAAATAACAGGCATGCCTACCACAGGTCTAGGTTTATCTTTAGCACAAGGTTTAGCAATTCTAGCAGTTTCATCACAGAAATAAATAACATGCCCATCAATATTATCAGCCAAAAGATCTTTAACAATAGCAATATTATGTTCAACTTTAACTTGCTCAGGAGGTGTATATGTTCTAATATTGCTTTTACGAACCACAGTTGAAGCTTTAGCATGATCCTTTATCCTAACAGGGAAAGGCGGTTTATCAACATAAGAAGTAGGAACAATAGGATCATTATAAGTGATAGTCTTTTCTTCAACTTTAATAGGTGCAGCTACTTTTACTTCTATGGGAGGATGATATTTAAACCACTTCTCCTTGGGGATATCAACATAAGTAGCAAAAGATTCATAGAAAGATGCTACTATCTCAGAGTCAAGTCCATATTTAGTGCTAAATTTACGAAAAACATCGGTATCCATAAAAGATTTAACACAATCAAACTTAGGTGTCATACCTGACTCCTTACCTTCGTCGAGGTCCCAATCTTCAGAGTTGCTTTTAATTCTTTCCAATAAATCCCATTTGAATTCAATAGTCTTCGTCATAAAAGAGCCAGCACAAGAAGTATCGAGCATGGTGCGATTGTTATCAGAAAGCCGAGCATATAAATTTTGAATAATCATTTCTCTTGAGAGCTCATGATTGGGGCATGAATATAACATTGATTTAAGCCTCCCCCAAGCTTGAGCGATGATTTCTCCTTCGCGAGGCCAAAAATTATATATATAATTGCGATCACGATGAACAAGATGCATAGGATAAAACTTCTGATGAAATTCCAATTTCAATCGTTTGTAGTTCCATGACCCCGTATCATCACATAGCCTATACCATGTCAATGCATCTTCCTTCAAAGATAAAGGGAAGACCATCTTCTTAACAACATCTCCGGGTACACCTGCAAGCTTAAATAATCCACAAACTTCATCCACATATATTAGGTGCTCATCAGGATGCGTTGTTCCATCTCCTGCAAAAGGATTAGCTAGCAGTTTTTCTATCATACCCGAAGGAATTTCAAAGTAGACATTTTCATTTTCATTTTCATTTTTAGTAGGTTCAGTAGGTTGAGGAGAAACTCTTTGCTCTACTGGTCGGGGTGAAGATACCCCGAACAAGCCCCTCAGAGGATTACTTTCCATAGTAACAAGTGACAGTAAATTTCAGCACACTATATAATTTTTTCCTTACCAAATTCCACCTACCAAAGGCGCTTCACTCCCCGGCAACGGCGCCAGAAAAGAGTCTTGATGACCCACAAGTATAGGGGATCTATCGTAGTCCTTTTTATAAGTAAGAGTGTCGAACCCAACGAGGAGCAGAAGGAAATGATAAGCGGTTTCCAGCAAGGTATTCTCTGCAAGTACTGAAATAAGTGGTAACAGATAGTTTTGTGATAGGATAATTTGTAACGAGCAACAAGTAACAAAAGTAAATAAAGTGCAGCAAGGTGGCCCAATCCTTTTTGTAGCAAAGGACAAGCCTGGACAAACTCTTATATAGAGAAAAGCGCTCCCGAGGACACATGGGAATATCGTCAAGCTAGTCTTCATCACGTTCATATGATTCGCGTTCGGTACTTTGATAATTTGGTATGTGGGTGGAGCGGTGCTTGGGTACTGTCCTTACTTGGACAAGCATCCCACTTATGATTAACCTCTATTGCAAGCATCCGCAACTACAACAAAAGTATTAAGGTAAACCTAACTATAGCATGAAACATATGGATCCAAATCAGCCCCTTACGAAGCAACGCATAAACTAGGGTTTAAGCTTATGTTACTCTAGCAACCCATCATCTACTTATTACTTCCCAATGCCTTCCTCTAGGCCCAAATAATGGTGAAGTGTTATGTAGTCGACGTTCACATAACACCACTAGAGGAGAGACAACATACATCTCATCAAAATATCGAACGAATACAAATTCACATGACTACTAATAGCAAGAGTTCTCCCATGTCCTTAGGAACAAACGTAACTACTCACAAAGCATAATCATGTTCATAATCAGAGGGTTATTAATATGCATATATGATCTGAACATATGATCTTCCACCAATTAAACCAACTAGCATCAACTACAAGGAGTAATTAACACTACTAGCAACCCACAGGTACCAATCCCGGACTTGGAGACAAGAATTGGATACAAGATATGAACTAGGGTTTTGAGAGTAGATGGTGCTGGTGAAGATGTTGATGGAGATTGTTCTCTCCCGATGAGAGGATCGTTGGTGATGACGATGGCGATGATTTCCCCCTCCCGGAGGGAAGTTTCCCTGGCAGAACAGCTCCACCAGAGCCCTAGATTGGTTCCGCTAAGGTTCCGCCTTGTGGAAGCGGAGTTTCGTCCGAGAAGATGGCTTATGATTTTTTCCTCATCGAAAGACTCCATACAACAAAAGATGGCCATCGGAGGGCCACCAGGGGGCCACGAGGTAGGGGGCGTGCCCAGGGGGGTAGGGCACGCCCCCACCCTACTGGGCAGGGTGTGGCCCCCCTGGTGAACTTCTTGCGCTCAGTATTTTTTATATATTTTGAAAACGTCTTCCGTGAAGTTTCAGGACTTTTGGAGCTGTGCAGAATAGGTCTCTAATATTTGCTCCTTTTCCAACCTAGAATCCCAGCTGCCGGCATTCTCCCTCTTTATGTAAACCTTGTAAAATAAGAGAGAATAGGCATAAGTATTGTGACAAAATGTGTAATAACAACCCATAATGCAATAAATATCGATATAAAAGCATGATGAAAAATGGACGTATCAGTAATGCACATCACTATAAGCCTTGCAAGCAATGTGACTAATGAGTTAGTTACGGGATGATGCATTACGTAACGAGTAAAGAGACTTGCCGATAACGAGATTGAACTAGGTATTGAGATACCGACGATCGAATCTCGAGCAAGTAACATACCGATGACAAAGGGAACAATGTATATCGTTATGCGGTTTGATGGATAAAGATCTTCGTGGAATATGTAGGAACCAATATGAGCATCCAGGTTCCTCTATTGGTTATTGACTGGAGATGAGTCTCGGTCATGTCTACATAGTTCTCGAACCCGTAGGGTCCGCACGCTTAACGATCTATGACGATTTGCATTATGAGTTATGTGATTTGATGACCGAAGTTTGTTCATAGTCCCGGATGAGATCGGGGACATGACGAGGAGTCTCGAAATGGTCGAGACGTAAATATCGATATATTGGAAGGCTATATTCGGACATCGGAAAGGTTCCGAGTGATTTGGATATTTTTCGGAGTATCAGAGAGTTACGGGAATTCGTATTGGGCCTTAATGGGTCATACGGGGAAAGGAGAGAAAGGCCTCAAGGGTGGCCGCGCCCCTTCCCTATGGACTGGTCCGAATTGGACTAGGGAAAGGGGGCGCCCCCTTCCTTCCATCTCCTTCTACCTTCCCTTTTTCCTATTCGATGTGGGAGGTGGAATCCTACTAGGACTAGGGAGTCCTAGTTGGACTCCACACTTTGGGCGCGCCCTATGAGGGCCGGCCTCCTCCTCCCTCCATCTTTTATATACGTGTCCATGGGCACCCCATAGACACACAAGTTGATCATTGAACCCTTAGCCGTGTGCGGTGCCCCCCTCCACCATAATCCACCTCAGTCATATCGTCGTAGTGCTTAGGCGAAGCCCTGTGCCGGTAGCTTCATCATCACTGTCATCACGCCATCGTGCCGACGAAGCTCTCCCTCGACACTCTGCTGGATCGTGAGTTCATGGGACATCACCGAGACGAACATGTGCATATCGCGGAGGTGTCGTACTTTCGGTACTAGGATCGTTCGGATCGTGAAGACGTACGACTACATCAACCCCGTTGTCATAACGCTTCTGCTTACGGTCTACGACGGTACGTGGACACCACTCTCCCCTCTCGTTGATATGCATCACCATGATAGATCTTGCGTGTGCGTAGGATTTTTTTGAAATTACCGCGTTCTCCAACAATAGGCATCCATGATGGGTATAATAAAAACTTTCATATAAAGTGCATTGAATACTATGAGAAGTTTGATTCCTTGTGATTGTTTTGAGATATGAAGATGGTGATATTAGAGTCATGCTAGTTGAGTAGTTGTGAATTTGAGAGATACTTGTGTTAAAATTCGTGATTCCCGTAGCATGCACATATGGTGAACCGTTATGTGATGAAGGCGGAGCATGATTTATTTTTTTGATTGCCTTCCTTATGAGTGGCGGTCGGGGACGAGCGATGGTCTTTTCCTACCAATCTATCCCCTAGGAGCATGCGTGTAGTACTTTCTTTCGATAACTAATAGATTTTTGTAATAAGTATGTGAGTTCTTTATGACTAATGTTGAGTCTATGGATTATACGCACTCTCACCCTTCCACCATTGCTAGCCTCTCTACTATCGCACAACTTTCACCGGTACCATAAACCCACCATTTACCTTCCTCAAAACAGCCACCATACCTACCTATTATAACATTTCCATAGCCATTCCAAGATATATTGCCATGCAACTTTCCACCGCCCCGTTTATTATGACACGCTCCATCATTGTCGTATTGCTTCACATGATCATGTAGTTGACATCGTATTTGTGACAAAGCCACCGTTCATAATTTTTCATACATGTCACTCTTGATTCATTGCACATCCCGGTACACCGCCGGAGGCATTCACATAGAGTCATATTTTGTTCTAAGTATCGAGTTGTAATTCTTGAGTTGTAAGTAAATAAAGGTGTGATGATCATCATTATTAGAGCATTGTCCCATGTGAGGAAAGGATGATGGAGACTATGATTCCCCCACAAGTTGAGATGAGACTCCGGACGAAAAAAAGAGGCCAAAAAAAGAGAAGGCCCTAAAAAACAAAAAAATGAGAGAAAAAGAGAGAAGGGACAATGCTACTATCCTTTTACCACACTTGTGCTTCAAAGTAGTACCATGATCTTCATGATAGAGAGTCTCCTATGTTTTCACTTTCAAATACTAGTGGGAATTTTTCATTATAGAACTTGGCTTGTATATTCCAATGATGGGCTTCCTCAAAATTCCCTAGGTCTTCGTGAGCAAGCGAGTTGGATGCACACCCACTTAGTTTTATTTTTGAGCTTTCATACACTTATAGCTCTAGTGCATCTGTTGCATGGCAATACCTACTCACTCACATTGATATCTATTGATGGGCATCTCCATAGCCCGTTGATACGCCTAGTTGATGTGAGACTGTCTTCTCCTTTTTTTCTTCTCCACAACCACCATTCTATTCCACCTATAGTGTTATGTCCATGGCTCACGCTCATGTATGGTGTGAAGATTGAAAAAGTTTGAGAACATAAAAAGTATGAAACAATTGCTTGTTTTGTCATCGGGGTTGTGCATTGCTACCTCTTGAGCATTGCGTTGGTTTTCGCTTGAAGAGGAAAGGGTGATGCAGTAAAGTAGCGTAAGTATTTCCCTCAATTTTTGAGAACCAAGGTATCAATCCAGTAGGAGACTACATGCAAGTCCCTCGTACCTACACAAACAAATAAGAACCTCGCAACCAACGCGATAAAGGGGATGTCAATCCCTTCACGGTCACTTACGAGAGTGAGATCTGATAGAGAAAATAGTAATAAGATAAATATTTTTGGTATTTTTATGATATAGATTGAAAGTAAAGATTGCGAAATAAAATAGATTGGAAACTTATATGATAAAAGATAGACCCAGGGGCCATAGGTACTACGGTGGGTGAACAAATTACTGTCGAGCAATTGATAGAAAAGTGCATAATTATGAGAATATCTAGGCATGATCATGTATATAGGCATCATGTCCGTGACAAGTAGACCAAAACAATTCTGCATCTACTACCATTACTCCACACATCGACCGCTATCCAGCATGCATCTAGAGTATTAAGTTCATAAGAACAGAGTAACGCATTAAGCAAGATGACATGATGTAGAGGGATAAACTCAAGCAATATGATATAAACCCCATATTTTTATCCTCGATGGCAACAATACAATACATGCCTTGCTGCCCCTGCTGTCACTGGGAAAGGACACCGCAAGATTGAACCCAAAGCTAAGCACTTCTACCATTGCAAGAAAGATCAATCTAGTAGGCCAAACCAAACTGATAATTCGAAGAGACTTGCAAATATAACCAATCATACATAAAAGATTTCAAAGAAGAATCAAATATTGTTCATAGATAAACTTGATCATAAACCCATAATTCATCGGATCTCGACAAACACACCGCAAAAAGAGTTACATCAAATAGATCTCCAAGAAGATCGAGGAGAACATTGTATTGAGATCCAAAGAAAGAGAAGAAGCCATCTAGCTAATAACTATGGACCCGAAGGTCTAAGGTAAACTACTCACACATCATCGAAGAGGCTATGGTGTTGATGTAGAAGCCCTCCGTGATTGATTCCCCCTCCGGCGGAGCTCCGGAAAAGGCCCCAAGATGGGATCTCTTGGGTACAGAAGGTTGCGGCAGTGGAAATAGGGTTTCGTGGTGCTCCTGGATGTTTTCGGGGTATATGGGTATATATAGGAGGAAGAAGTAGGTCGGTGGAGCTATGAGGGGCCCACGAGGGTGGGGGCGCGCCCAGGGGGGCAGGCGCGCCTCCCTGCCTCGTGGCCTCCTCGTTGATTTCTTGACGTCCACTCCAAGTCCACTGGATCACGTTTGTTCCAAAAATAACTCCCCCGAAGGTTTCATTCCGTTTGGATTCCGTTTGATATTCCTTTTCTGCGAAACACTGAAATAGGCAAAAAAAAACAACAATTTGCACTCGGCCTTGGGTTAGTAGGTTTGTCCCAAAAATAATATAAAAGTGTATAAATAAGCTCATTAACATCCAAAACATATAATCTAATAGCATGGAACAATCAAAAATTATAGATACGTTGGAGATGTATCAAGCATCCCCAAGCTTAATTCATGCTCGTCCTTGAGTAGGTAAATGATAAAAACAGAATTTTGTATGTGGAATGCTACCTAGCATAATTCTCAATGTAATTTTCTTTATTGTGGCATGAATTTTCAGGTCCGAAAGATTCAAGACAAAAGTTTAATATTGACATAAAAATAATAGTACTTCAAGCATACTAACTAAGCAATCATGTCTTCTCAAAATAACATGGCAAAAGAAAGTTCATCCCTACAAAATCATATAGTTTGGTCATGCTCCATTTTCGTCACACAAGAATGCTCTCATCATGCACAACCCCGATGACAAGCCAAGCAATTGGTTCATACTTTAGTAATCTCAAACTTTTTTCAACTTTCACGCAATACATGAGCATGAGCCATGGATATAGCACTATGGGTGGAATAGAATATGATCATGGAGGTTATGTGGAGAAGAGAAAAAAGGAGAAAGTCTCACATCGACGAGGCTAATCAACGGGCTTGGGAGATGCCCATCAATTGATGTCAATGCAAGGAGTAGGTATTGCCATGCAACGGATGCACTAGAGCTATAAATGTATGAAAGCTCAACAAAAGAAACTAAGCGGGTGTGCATCCAACTTGATTTCTCAAGAAGACCTAGGGCATTTGAGGAAGCCCATTGTTGGAATATACAAGCCAAGTTCTATAATGAAAAATTCCCACTAGTATATGAAAGTGACAAAACAAGAGACTCTCTATCATAAAGATCATGGTGCTACTTTGAAGCACAAGTGTGGAAAAACAGGATAGTAGCATTGTCCCTTTTTATTTCTCTTTTTTCTTTTTTGGGCCTTTTTTTATTTGGCCTTTCTCTTTTTGTCCTCTGGGACAATGCTCTATTAATGATGATCATCACACTTCTATTTATTTACAGCTTAATGATTACAACTCGATACTAGAACAAAATATGACTCTATATGAATGCCTCCGGAGGTATACCGGGAAGGGCAATGAATCAAGAGTGACTTGTATGATAAATTATGCATGGTGGCTTTGCCACAAATATGATGTCAACTACATGATCATGCAAAGCAATATGACAATGATGAAGCGTGTCATAAATGAAACGGTGGAAAGTTGCATGGCAATATATCTTGGAATGGCTATGGAAATGCCATAATAGGTAGGTATGGTGGCTGTTTTGAGGAAGGCGTATGTGTGACAGAGCGTATCATATCACGGGGTTTGGATGTACCGGCGAAGTTTGCACCAACTCTCAAGGTGAGAAAGGGCAATGCACGGTACCGAAGAGGCTAGCAATGATGGAAGGTGAGAGTGCGTATAATCCATGGACTCAACATTAGTCATAAAGAACTCACATACTTATTGCAAAAATCTACAAGTCATCAAAAACCAAGCACTACGCGCATGCTCCTAGGGGGATAGATTGGTAGGAAAAGACCATCGCTCGTCCCCGACCGCCACTCATAAGGAGGACAATCAAATAACACCTCATGTTTCAAATTTGTTACACAACGGTTACCATACGTGCGTGCTACGGGACTTGCAATCTTCAACACAAGTATTTCTCAAATTCACAACTACTCAACTAGCACACTCTAATATCATCATCTTTATATCTCAAAACAATTATCAAGTATCCAACTTCTCATAGTTTTCAATGCACTTTCTATGATAGTTCTTATTATACCCATCTTGGATGCCTATCATATTAGGACTATTTTATAACCAAGGAAAATTACCATGCTGTTCTAAAGGACTCTCAAAATAATATAAGTGAAGCATGACAGATCAATAATTTCTATAAAATAAAACTGCCACTGTGCTTTAAAAGATATAAGTGAAGCACTAGAGCAAAATTATCTAGCTCAAAAGATATAAGTGAAGCACATAGAGTATTCTAATAAATTCCAATTCATGTGTGTGTCTCCCAATAGGTGTGTACAACAAGTATGATTGTGGTAAAATAAAAAGCAAAGACTCAAATCATACAAGATGGTCCAAACAAAACACATATCATGTGGTGAATAAAAATATAGCTCCAGGTAAAGTTACCGATGAACGAAGACAAAAGAGGGGATGCCTTCCAGGGCATCCCCAAGCTTAGGCTTTTTGGTGTCCTTGGATTTTACCTTGAGGTGCCTTGGGCATCCCCAAGCTTAGTCTCTTGCCACTCCTTGTTCCACAATCCATCAAATCTTTATCCAAAACTTGAAAACTTCACAACACAAAACTTCAACAGAAAATCTCATGAGCTCCGTTAGTATAAGAAAACAAACCACCACTTAAGGTATTGTAATGAACTCATTCACCCTGTGTGTGCGTTCCTTTTGTTCTGCTTTTCAGGGCTTGTTGATCTGTGCCCTCCGCATTAACCCTTTGACTTCTTGTCGTGGTCAGACTTGTGCGTGTGTGTGTGTTGTGGCTGAACTTTGTTTGGATGTTGGGTTTTATCTATAAAGCGGGGCGAAAGCCTTTTTCAGTAATGAACTCATTCTTTATTTATATTGGTGTTAAACCTGCTGTACTCTAACTTCTCTATGGTTCATAACCTCCGATACTAGCCATAGATTCATCAAAATAAGCAAACAACACGCGAAAAAAAGAATCTGTCAAAAACAGAACAGTCTGTAGTAATCTGAAGGTTTCGAATACTTATGTAACCCCAAAAATTCTAAAATATATTTCTGGACGTGAGGAATTTGTCTATTAATAATCTTCAAAAAGAATCAACTTAATCGCACTTTCCAGTAAAAAATGGCAGCAAATCTCGTGAGCGCTAAAGTTTTTTGTTTTTTACAGCAAGATTGCAAAGACTTTCCCCAAGTCTTCCCAAAGGTTCTACTTGGCACAAACACTAATTAAAAGCATAAAACCACATCTAAACAGAGTTTAGATAAATTATTTATTACTAAACATAACCAAAAAGCAAGGAACAAAAATAAAATTGGGTTACCTCCCAACAAGCGCTATCGTTTAGCGCCCCTAGCTAGGCACAAAAGCAAGAATAGATCTAGGTATTATCATCTTTAGTTTTAATTTTTTTTATCGGAGACATGCTCGAATCTGGGAGGTTCTTTACGTTTCCTTTCACATTCAGAAATTTTTAGATCTAAAGAATCCAACCGCTTATTGCAAAGGGTAATCAACATATTCATGTGATGAAGGTTTCCGCTAACACTCTTAAGAGGTTCAAGAGACTTTTGTAAAATTTTCGTTACTTCGCAAATCTTTTCAAAAACTTGTGTCTCTTCCTGGGTATGATGTGACCCCTTTTGTTGAGGTAGTGCTCCCACTATTCCCTCTATGATTTCATGAGCAATACTGGGATCAATTTCGATAAAATTCCCTTTGGCAACGCAATCCAAGAGTTTTCTATGCGACATATTTAGCCCAACATAAAAATTGCGAAGTAAAATTCTAAAATTCACCTCTAGGGTGCAATTACTATAAGATTCCAACATCCTAAACCAAGCATCTTTTAAATTTTCTCCTTGTCTTTGTTTGAAGTGAAGAACTTCAAACTCGGGAGACAAAGGGGCAGATAAAGGACTAGCCATGATGGCACACGGGACACAAGGAACAAGCGAAAAGAGGCGAACTAGAAAAGAGAAGGGGAACAGAAAAAGAGGGCGAATAAAACGGCAAGGGTGAAGTGGGGGAGAGGAAAACGAGAGGCAAATGGAAAATAATGCAATGCGAGGGATAAGAGTTTGTGATGGGTACTTGGTATGTCTTGACTTGTGCGTAGATCTCCCCGGCAATGGCGCCAGAAATCCTTCTTGCTACCTCTTGAGAATTGCGTTCGTTTTCCCTTGAAGAGGAAAGGGTGATGCAGTAAAGTAGCGTAAGTATTTCCCTCAGTTTTTGAGAACCAAGGTATCAATCCAGTAGGAGACTACGTGCGAGTCCCTCGTACCTACACAAACAAATAAGAACGTCGCAAGCAACACGATCAAGGGGTTGTCAATCCCTTCACAGTCACTTACGAGAGTGAGATCTGATAGAGATAATAATAATAATAAGATAAATATTTTTGATATTTTTATGATATAGATTGAAAGTAAAGATTACGAAATAAAATAGATTAGAAACTTATATGATAAAAGATAGACCCGGGGGCCATAGGTTTCACTAGTGGCTTCTCTCAAGATAGCATAAGTATTACGGTGGGTGAACAAATTACTATCGAGCAATTGATAGAAAAGTGCATAATTATGAGAATAGGCATGATCATGTATATAGGCATCACGTCCGTGACAAGTAGACCAAAACGATTCTGCATCTAGTACCATTACTCCACACATCGACCGCTATCCAGCATGCATCTAGAGTATTAAGTTCATAAGAACAGAGTAATGCATTAAGCAAAATGACATGATGTAGAGGGATAGACTCAAGCAATATGATATAAACCCCATCTTTTTATCCTTGATGGCAACAATACAATACGTGCCTTGCTACCCCTACTGTCACTGGGAAAGGACACCGCAAGATTGAACCCAAAGCTAAGAACTTCTCCCATTGCAAGAAAGATCAATCTAGTAGGCCAAACCAAACTGATAATTCAAAGAGACTTGCAAAGATAACCAATAATACATAAAAGATTTCAGAGAAGAATCAAATATTGTTCATAGATAAACTTGATCATAAACCCACAATTCATCGGATCTCGACAAACACACAACAAAAAGAGTTACATCAAATAGATCTCCAAGAAGATCGAGGAGAACATTGTATTGAGATCCAAAGAGAGAGAAGAAGCCATCTAGCTAATAACTATGGACCCGAAGGTCTGAGGTAAACTACTCACACATCATCGGAGAGGCTATGGTGTTGATGTAGAAGCCCTCCGTGATTGATTCCCCCTCCGCCGGAGCTCCGGAAAAGGCCCCAAGATGGGATCTCTTGGGTACAGAAGGTTGCGGCGGTGGAAATAGGGTTTCGTGGTGCTCCTGGATGTTTTCGGGGTATATGGGTATATATAGGAGGAAGAAGTAGGTCGGTGGAGCTACGAGGGGCCCACGAGGGTGGGAGTGCGCCCAGGGGGGCAGGCGCGCCTCCCTGCCTCGTGGCCTCCTCGTTGATTTCTTGACGTCCACTCCAAGTCCCCTGGATCACGTTTGTTCCAAAAATAACTCTCCTGAAGGTTTCATTCCGTTTGATATTCCTTTTCAGCGAAACACTAAAATAGGCAAAAATAGCAATTTGCACTCGGCCTTGGGTTAGTAGGTTAGTCCCAAAAATAATATAAAAGTGTATAAATAAGCCCATTAACATCCAAAACAGATAATATAATAGCATGGAACAATCAAAAATTATAGATACGTTGGAAACGTATCATGCATGATTTAAATATTTTGTGTGATGAAGATAGAGCATAGCCAGACTATATGATTTTGTAGGGATAGCTTGCTTTGGCCATGTTATTTTAAGAAGACGTGATTGCTTTGTTAGTATGCTTGAAGTATTATTGTTTTCATGTCAATATTAAACTTTTGTTTTGAATCTTATAGATCTGAATATTCTTGCCACAATAAAAAGAATTACATGTATAAATATGTTAGGCACCATTCCACATATAAAATTCTGTTTTCATCATTTACCTACTCGAGGACGAGCAGGAATTAAGCTTGGGGATGCTTGATACGTCTCCAACGTATCTATAATTTTTGATTGTTCCATGCTATTATATTATCCATCTAGGATGTTTTATATGCATTTATATGCTATTTTATATGATTTTAGGGACTAACCTATTAACCTAGAGCCCAGTGCCAGTTTCTGTTTTTTCCTTGTTTTTGAGTATCACAGAAAAGGAATATCAAACGAAGCCCAATTAACCTGAAAATTTACGGAGATCATTTTTGGACCAGAAGAAGCCCACGGAGTATCGGAGATGGACCAGAAGAGTCCCGAGGCCACCATTAGGGTGGGTGCGTTCCCTACCCCCTGGGGGCGCCCCCTACCTCGTGGCCGCCTCGGAGACCCCCCCTGACTTGTTCCCGACGCCAAAAATCCCTATAAATATAGAAACCGCCAAAAAGAAACTAGATCGGGAGTTCCGCCACCGCAAGCCTCCGTAGCCACCGAAAACCAATCTAGACCCGTTCTGGCACCCTACCGGAGGGGGAATCCCTCTCCGGTGGCCATCTTCATCATCTCGGCGCTCTCCATGATGAGGAGGGAGTAGTTCACCCTTGGGGCTGAGGGTATGTACCAGTAGCTATGTGTTTGATCTCTCTCTCGTGTTCTTGATTCGACACAATCTTGATGTATCGCGAGCTTTGCTACTATAGTTGGATCTTATGATGTTTCTCCCCCTCTACTCTCTTGTAATGGATTGAGTTTTCGCTTTGAAGTTAGCTTATCGGATTGAGTCTTTAAGGATTTGAGAACACTTGATGTATGTCTTGCATGTGCTTATCTGTGGTGACAATGGGATATTCACGTGATCCACTTGATGTATGTTTTGGTGATCAACTTGCGAGTTCCGTGACCCCGTGAACTTATGCATAGGGGTTGGCATACGTTTTTGTCTCGACTCTCCGGTAGAAACTTTGGGGCACTCTTTGAAGTTCTTTGTGTTGGTTGAATAGATGAATCTGAGATTGTGTGATGCATATCGTATAATCTTACCCATAGATACTTGAGTTGACATTAGGATTTTGGTTGATTTGTGTCTTAAGGTGTTATTCTAGTATGAACTCTAGGATAGATTGAACGGAAAGAATAGCTTCGTGTTATTTTACTACGGACTCTTGAATAGATCGATCAGAAAGAATAACTTTGAGGTGGTTTCGTACCCAACAATAATCTCTTCGTTTGTTCTCCGCTATTAGTGACTTTGGAGTGACTCTTTGTTGCATGTTGAGGGATTTTTATATGATCCAATTATGTTATTATTGTTGAGAGAACTTGCACTAGTGAAAGTGTGAACCCTAGGCCTTGTTTCCTAGCATTGCAATACCGTTTGCGCTCACTTTTATCATTAGTTACCTTGCTGTTTTTATATTTTCAGATTACAAAAACCTATATCTACCATCCATATTGCACTTGTATCACCATCTCTTCGCCGAACTAGTGCACGTATACAATTTACCATTGTATTGGCTGTGTTGGGGACACAAGAGACTCTTTGCTATTTGGTTGTAGGGTTGTTTGAGAGAGACCATCTTCATCCTACGCCTCCCATGGATTGATAAACCTTAGGTCATCCACTTGAGGGAAATTTGCTACTGTCCTATAAACCTCTACACTTGGAGGCCCAACAACATCTGCAAGAAGAAGGTTGTGTAGTAGACATCAACGTATCAGCTCTGCGAATCTGTCACAAGAGAGCGGACTGGTGTGTAGTGCAATTTCAAGGAGCGACATGACCCTCACTCCTCGTTTCACCAGAAGCGGGATCTGATCAAAATTACAAAATGTGCCACCGCCAAGTGCCACCAACTAAATGGTACAAATCTATTTTCTCTAGCGTTTCCTCTAGCGTGAGCACCCGTGGATTTTCTTCCCCACCCAAACAACCCATACTTGACCGTAATGGGATGGCAGCCCACATTCTAAAGGAGCGGAGCCAGCCGAACATCGGCGCTCCATCGGGATCCATCCACCTCCCTCCCGTCGTTTTCTCTAGCTAGGGTTTTCCTTCACTCAAGGCGATCTTGATCGCCGTTGTTGAGATCGTTCTCTTCCCTACCTCTGTCGTGTCCTCTGGCCCCCTCCCTTTGAGCGGGGGTGCGGCGGTGACCCTGGTCCAGGTGGGACTGGGGAGGGAGGGGCTCTAGGGTTATCCTCAAGGCCCGGTGTTCCAATCGGGTTAGGGTTTGAAGATTTCCATGGCGTCGGACGGAGCTTCGGGATCGCGCTCAGCAGGGCCCTCTGAGACGGACAACGTAACAGGATTGATGAGGGAGCTAGGTCTTCGAGAGGAGGACCTTGACGATGTGGTTTTCGATGAGGATGAGGCACCGCCGCCGGCGGTACGTTGGATCGCGCTGGTCCGGGTGCACACGCCTAAATCATACAGTCAATTTTGGTTCTTTAAGAACATGAGAGCGGCGTGGGATCTAGCTCAAGAGGTCTAGTTCAAACCGCTTGAAGACAATCTATACACAGCCCAGTTCTCATGTTTGGGAGATTGGGAGAGAGTAGCACACGATGGTCCATGGAACTTTCGGGGGGACGCCGTTATTCTGAAACCATATGACGGATTGGCAAAACCGTCAATAGTTCAACTTGATACTATCGAGATCTGGCTGCAGATTCATGATGTCCCACCATTGTATGTTCATCTGGTGCCATCTCTAGCTCAAAAAGCTGGAGAAGTCTTATATGCAGAACCCCAATCACATGACTTTGTGGGGAATTTCCATCGGGTCTGGGTCTGGGTCCGGATCGACGTCAACAAGCCATTGAAGAATGCAGTTTCTATGATCAGGGATGGAAAGCGCCAAATATACAGGGTTAAATATGAGAAGCTTCCGGATTGGTGTGCGGTCTATGGTAAGCTGGGCCACATATTCAAAGAACATGGCAATGGTATCCACCCTCCTACAGCATTGTTTTTCAAAGATCTTCGAGCCTCCTAGTCTATGCGTACTGGACAGGGTCCCGGTGGGGGCCGTGGCCGTAGGGGAGGCCGAAGAGGAGGCCAGGGAGCTCGGGGAAACGGCACCTTCCCTCATGAAGATGTGGGCAGTGAAGGGATGGAGGATTATACCTCCAAAGCTGATATAGATATGACAGAGGCAGACTATGTCAGGAAGAGGACGCAGATGCAACATGTGCCGCAATCAAGCCATAATGTGCCTGGCACAGGAGGCCAGGGGGCGACCCTTGCGCTACCATCTCCCCCAACCGATACTTTGAGTCCGAGCAGCAAACAGGACCTGAAGAGGGCTAAAACAAATGTATCAGCTGATGATTTGCAGAAAAATGGCGATCTTGGTAAGATTGTCTCAACATTGGCAGGCTCCTTCGAGGAGCGCCGCCCAATGAATATCTTTTGTTGGAACTGTCGCGGTGCGGGTAAAGCTGCGATAGTCTGTGAACTTCGCGATTTCGTGAGGCAATTTACACCTACCCTGCTGTGTGTCGTTGAAACTCAAATTGAGGGTGCTAGGGTAGAAGCTTTGGCTGGAACATTGGGTTTTGATAACTCTTATGTTGTAAGTATTCAAGGTAGGGGTGGTGGAATAGGCTTGTTTTGGAATAATTCAATAAAGGTTGAAATTCTTGGTTATTCTGTTTATCATCTCGATGTGTCTGTTGAGGAACAAGATGCAGAGAAGTGGAGGATGACTTGTGTTTATGGTGAGGCACAAACACACATGAGGCATCACACCTGGATAACTTTGAAAAACATTAGCACTTTGAGCTATCTTCCCTGGCTTTGTCTAGGTGATTTTAACGAAGTTTTACGTCCAGATGAACGTCAATGAGTTGGTCAACAGAACAATGCTCAGATCCAAGGCTTTGTCTGGGTTACTGATACGTCTCCAACGTATCTATAATTTTTGATTGCTCCATGCTATATTATCTACTGTTTTGGACATTATTGGGCTTTATTATCCACTTTTATATTATTTTTGGGACTAACCTATTAACCGGAGGCCCAGCCCAGAATTGCTGTTTTTTGCCTGTTTTAGGGTTTCAAAGAAAAGGAATATCAAACGGATTCCAAATGGAATGAAACCTTCAGGAACGTGATTTTCTCAATGAACAAGACCCGGGATACTTGGACCATACATCAAGAAAGAAAAGAGGAGGCCACGAGGTAGGGGGGCGCGCCCTCCACCCTCGTGGGCCCCCTGTTGCTCCACCGACGTACTCCTTCCTCCTATATATACCTACGTATCCCCAAACGATCAGATACGGAGCCAAAAACCTAATTCCACCGCCGCAACTTTCTGTATCCATGAGATCCCATATTGGGGCCTGTTCCGGAGCTCCGCCGGAGGGGGCATCGATCATGGAGGGCTTCTACATCAACACCATAGCCTCTCTGATGAAGTGTGAGTAGTTTACCTCAGACCTACGGGTCCATAGTTAGTAGCTAGATGGCTTCTTCTCTCTTTTTGGATCTACAATGTTCTCCCCCTCTCTTGTGGAGAACTATTCGATGTAATCTTCTTTTTGCGGTGTGTTTGTTGAGACCGATGAATTGTGGGTTTATGATCAAGTCTATCTATGAATAATATTTGAATCTTCTCTGAATTCTTTTATGTATGATTGGTTATCTTTACAAGTCTCTTTGAATTATCAGTTTGGTTTGGCCTACTAGATTGATCTTTCTTGCAACGGGAGAAGTGCTTAGCTTTGGGTTCAATCTTGCGGTGTCCTTTCCAAGTGACAGTAGGGGCAGCAAGGCACGTATTGTATTGTTGCCATCGAGGATAACAAGATGGGGTTTTCTTCATATTGCATGAGTCTATCCCTCTACATCATGTCATCTTGCTTAAGGTGTTACTCTGTTTTTAACTTAATACTCTAGATGCATGCTGGATAGCGGTCGATGAGTGGAGTAATAGTAGTAGATGCAGGCAGGAGTCAGTCTACTTGTCTTGGACGTGATGCCTATATACATGATCATACCTAGATATTCTCATAACTATGCTCAATTCTGTCAATTGCTCAACAGTAATTTGTTCACCCACCGTAGAATACTTATGCTCTCGAGAGAAGCCACTAGTGAAACCTATGGCCCCGGGTCTATCTTTATCATATTGATCTCCTACTACTTAGTTATTTCCTTTGCTATTTACTTTGCCTTTATTTTACTTTGCATCTTTATCATAAAAATACCAAAAATATTATCTTATCATATCTATCCGATCTCACTCTCGTAAGTGGCCTTATAGGGATTGACAACCCCTATTTGTGTTGGTTGCGAGGATTTGTTTGTTTTGTGTAGGTACGAGGGACTCACGCGTAGCCTCCTACTGGATTGATACCTTGGTTCTCAAAAACTGAGGGAAATACTTACGCTACTTTGCTGCATCATCCCTTCCTCTTCAGGGAAAACCAACGCAGTGCTCAAGAGGTAGCAAGAAGGATTTCTGGCGCCGTTGCCGGGGAGGTCTACGCAAAAGTCAACATACCAAGTACCCATCACATACCCTTATCTCCTGCATTACATTAATTGCCATTTGCCTCTCATTTTCCTCTCCCCCCATTTCACCCTTGCCGTTTTATTCGCCCTCTCTCTCTCTATCCTCCCTCTCTTTCTCTATTTGCCTCTTTTTTCCCGCTTGCTTTTTGTTTGCTTGTGTGTTACTTTTCTTGCTTGTCACGATGGCTCAAGATAACTAGATAATACCCCGCGCGTTGCTGTGGCATTCTTAGTGTGAGCAATTTGGTTAAATATTAAGAAATACAATTGGAACATTATTAATATCAATAATAGATGTACATGCATATGTACATTCACTAATCATATAAGGTCACAATTAGTGGAAAAGATTTGGGTTAGAAATGTTCTTACTCGAATAAAGAACAATCACACTATGTTTACAATCTGTCCATCGGTAGCATGCAAAAAATACAGATAATTGCTAAATTTAAGTAACTTTTTTTGACCCTGGGGTTTCAGTGCATCCAGTGCCCCTTTTTTGTGTGTACATCAAGATCTCTGACTACAATATATTCAAAGAGATAGAGGTTACTTACAGATGGTGCCACAGCAGGGCACATCAAGTTAAAAACTTAAAACTAATTGGGATTATGGTGTTCCTTGTTAATCTAAGACATGGAACTACGGATATATGCACAATATTATTAGAATCTGCGAAATATTATGGTGGTAAAGCAGCAAGACATTAGTTGGGGGAATCTGGACTAACCTGATACATGAGAGAATGTAAATAGGCACCGGCGAATAGTGAGGGCTCCAGATTCATCCCGTCCAGCTTGATTTTTCCATCAGCTCTATGAGATTGGATGACCTGCCAGCATGTTGATTTCATTGTGGCACTTACAAATCAAAAACTAACTAACTAAGCTCACGTTGGAGATAGGTGCATGTCACAGAGAAGGTGGAGAAGAGGAAAGAGATGGCTCACCCATGGCAGTAGAGATTTATATCAGGAGCACAGGTAGGCTAACCAGCTACAATGGGGCACAATGAACATGGAGTAGCTTTGCCGACTAATGGCAAGAGCCGCTCGCCTCCTGTTCCCTGGAGAATAGAAAAGGTAGAAGGAAGTCCAATAATCCTTTAGTCACCGTACTCCAAAGTTCATCGTCCCTACTTGTAAACTCATAATAGAAATAAAGAAGTACCCTGGTCGGCTTCCCTCCCCAGTTGCAAGGAACTGAGCTTGGAAAAAAGGGCCACCATTGCTGCATTAATCAGTGACACATCGTTGATCGCCAGTGGATGAAACGCTCCTCCAATTCGCCGCTGTCAACGGAGGCCATGCCCGGCCCTCCCGGTCAAAAATAAAGCCAGCTCCGGGCTCCAATCTCCCTAGCGGCCGGTCTGGTTTTGGTGGAGAGCGCCAGAGCGGAACCAACTTCCCAGCGGCGATGCCGCTACCTTGGCCGGAAAAGACGCAGAGATGGAGGGGACGACCAAGGAAACGCGACCACTGTCTCGACTATGCAGGCAATCATGCCGGAGGAGCACCCTGATGCAGAGATCGGCACCCATCCACGCGGCACCCTGCTGCTGTAGACAGGGGAATATATTGTGGTTTGAGGGAGCGAGGAATCATCATTTTTTAGGGATATAAATAAAGTCCATGGTTTACGGGAAACCGGTGAGGGTGCATTCAGTTCGTTGTAGTGGAGTCCTTGATTTATGCCTGGAAACTGATGAGCGCTGGTAATGGAAGACAGTGCTTTTTTCTGAAGGCACAATGCTTTTTTTCATTGATGAGGGAAACGGAAGATATGGCTTCGGTCTATTTTGTACATTGTTTTTTTGGTTCGAGGCTAGTTATGTACTGATCCAACTATGTTGACTTGGTGATGTGGCAGGTTACTGAGTTGGATAGGCTGCATGTTGAGATAATTACCTATAGTGGGGATTAATCTCTTAGGTATATAGGATACTAAATTATGTGACTTCACCAATACCAACAACAATGATTTTATTAGCACTCCGATTGCTCCTCTTACCGATGATGAATCTTGTGAAATTAATACCGCTTTGCTGAATCTTGTCATGAAGGATCCGTTCTCCGGTCTTCCTAGTGAAGATGCCGCTACCCATCTAAATAGCTTCGTTGATTTGTGTGACATGCAAAACAAGAAAGATGTGGATAATGATATTGTTAAATTGAAGCTATTTCCTTTTTCGCTGAGAGATCGTGCTAAAGCTTGGTTTTTGTCTTTGCCTAAAAATAGTATTGATTCATGGAACAAGTGCAAAGATGCTTTTATCTCTAAGTATTTTCCTCCGCTAAGATCATCTCTCTTAGAAATGATATTATGAATTTTAAGCAACTTGATCATGAACATGTTGCACAAGCTTGGGAGAGAATGAAATTAATGATACGTAATTGCCCTACTCATGGTTTGAATTTGTGGATGATTGTTCAAAAATTTTATGCCGGATTGAATTTTGCTTCTAGAAATCTTTAAGGTTCGGCCGTGGGAGGCACTTTTATGGAAATCACTTTAGGAGAAGCTACTAAACTCCTAGATAATATTATGGTTAATTATTCTCAATGGCATAATGAAAGATCTACTAATAAAAAAGTGCATGCGATAGAAGAAATTAATGTTTTGAGTGGAAAGATGGATGAACTTATGAAATTATTTGCTAATAAGAGTGTTTCTTCTGATCCTAATGATATGCCCTTGTCTACTTTGATTGAGAATAATAATGAATCTATGGATGTGAATTTTGTTGGTAGGAACAATTTTGGTAACAACGCGTATAGAGGAAATTTTAATCCTAGGCCTTATCCTAGTAATCCCTCTAATAATTATGGTAATTCCTACAACAATTCTTATGGAAATTATAATAAGATGCCCTCTGATTTTGAATCTAATATTAAAGAATTTATTACTTCACAAAAGAATTTTAATGCTATGATTGAAGAAAAATTGCTTAGGATTAATGATTTGGCTAGGAACGTTGATAGAATTGCTCTTGATGTTGATTCTTTGAAACATAGATCTATTCCACCTAAGCATGATATCAATGAGTCTCTCAGAGCTATGAGAATTTCCATTGATGAGTGCAAAGAAAGAACCGCTAGGATGCGTGCTAAGAAAGATGCCTTTATAAGAGCGTGTTCTTCTAGTTCCTATGAAAATAAAGATGAAGATCTAAAAGTTATTGATGTGTCCCCTATTAAATCTTTGTTTTGCAATATGAATCTTGATAATGATGGGACTGAATATGATCCACCTTTACCTAGAAGGCGTTCCAAGAATTCGGAATTTGTTGATCTTGATGCTAAATTTGATAAAAGTGGGATTGAAGAAATTAAAACCCTAGATGTTGCTAAACCCACTATTATGGATTTCAAGAAATTTAACTATGAAAATTGCTCTTTGATTGATTGTATTTCCTTGTTGCAATCCGTGCTAAATTCTCCTCACGCTTATAGTCAAAATAAAGCGTTTACTAAACATATCGTTGCTGCCTTCATGCAATCTTATGAAGAAAAACTTGAATTGGAAGTTTCTATCCATAGAAAACTTTATTATGAGTGGGAACCAACTATTAAAATTAAAATTAAAGATCATGAATGCTATGCTTTATGTTATTTGGGTGCTAGTGTTTCCACGATTCCAAAGACTTTGTGTGATTTGTTAGGTTTCCGTGATTTTGATGATTGCTCTCTAAACTTGCACCTTGCGGATTCCACTATTAAGAAACCTATGGGAAGAATTAATGATGTTCTTATTGTTGCAAATAGGAATTATGTGCCCGTAGATTTTATTTTTATTGACATAGATTGCAATCCTTCATGTCCTATTATTCTTGGTAGACCTTTCCTTAGAACGATTGGTGCAATTATTGATATGAAGGAAGGAAATATTAGATTCCAATTTCCATTAAGGACAGGCATGGAACACTTTCCTAGAAAGAAAATTAAATTACCTTATTAATCTATTATGAGAGACACTTATGGATTGCCTACCAAAGATGGCAATACCTAGATCTATTCTTGCTTGTTATGCCTAGCTAGGGGCGTTAAACGATAGCGCTTGTTGGGAGGCAACCCAATTTTATTTTTATTCCTTGCCTTTTGCTCCTGTTTAGTAATAAATAATTTATCTAGCCTCTGTTTTGGTTGTGTTTTTTGTGCTTAATTAGTGTTTGTGCCAAGTAGAACCGTTGGGAAGACTTGGGGAAAGTCTTGTTGAACTTGCTGGAAAAAACAGAAACTTTAGCGCTCACGAGAACTGCTGTAATTTTTATTTGAAAAGTGATATTTAGTTAATTATTTTTGAATATGATTAATAGATAAATTACTCACGTCCAGCAATTTATTTTAGAATTTTTGGGGTTCCAGATCTTGCACTAGCTACAGATTACTACAGACTGTTCTGTTTTTGACAGATTCTGTTTTTCGTGTGTTGTTTGCTTATTTTGATGAATCTATGGCTAGTAAAATAGTTTATAAACCATAGAGAAGTTGGAATAAAGTATGTATAACACCAATATAAATAAATAATGAGTTCATTACAGTACCTTGAAGTGGTCTTTTATTTTCTTTCGCTAACGGAGCTCACGAGATTTTCTACTTTAAGTTTTGTGTTGTGAAGTTTTCAAGTTTTGGGTAAAGATTTGATGGATTATGGAACAAGGAGTGGAAAGAGCCTAAGATTGGGGATTCCCATGGCACCCCCAAGATAATCTAAGGACACCTAAAAGACAAAGCTTGGGGATGCCCCGGAAGGCATCCCCTCTTTCGTCTACTTCTATCGGTAACTTTACTTGGAGCTATATTTTTATTCGCCACATGATATGTGTTTTGCTTGGAGCGTCTTGTATTATTTGAGTCTTTGCTTGTTAATTTACCACAATCATCCTTGCTATACACACCTTTTGAGAGAGCCATACATGATTTATAATTTGTTAGAATACTCTATGTGCTTTGCTTATATCTTTTGAGTTATATAATTTTGCTCTAGTACTTCACTTATATCTTTTAGAGCATGGCGGTGGATTTGTTTTATAGAAACTATTGATCTATCATGCTTCACTTAGATTATTTTGAGAGTCTTAATAGCATGGTAATTTGCTTTAAATCCTAATATGCTAGGTATTCAAGAATAAAAAAAATCTTATGAGTGTGTTGAATACTATGATAAGTTTGATACTTGATAATTGTTTTGAGATATGGAGATGGTGATATTAAAGTCATGCTAGTTGAGTAGTTGTGAATTTGAGAAATACTTGTGTTGAAGCTTGTGATTCTCGTAGGATGCACGTATGGTGAACCATTATGTGATGAAGTTGGAGCATGATTTATTTTTTGATTGCCTTCCTTATGAGTGGCGGTCAGGGACGAGCGATGGTCTTTTCCTACCAATCTATCCCCCTAGGAGCATGCGCGTAATACTTTGCTTTGATAACTTGTAGATTTTTGCAATAAGTATATGAGTTCTTTATGACTAATGTTGAGTCCATGGATTATACGCACTCTAACCCTTCCACCTTTGCTAGCCTCTCTAATACCGCGCACCTTTCGCCGGTATCATACACCCACCATATACCTTCCTCAAAACAGCCACCATACCTACCTATTATGGCATTTCCATAGCCATTCCGAGATATATTGCCATGCAACTTTCCACCGTTCCGTTTATCATGGCACACTCCATCATTGTCATATTGCTTAGCATGATCATGTAGTTGACATCGTATTTGTGGCAAAGCCACAATTCATAATTCTTTCATACATGTCACTCATGAGTCATTGCATATCCCGGTACACTGCCGGAGGCATTCATATAGAGTCATATTTTGTTCTAAGTATCGAGTTGTAATTGTTGAGTTGTAAGAAAAATAAAAGTGTGATGATCATCATTATTAGAGCATTGTCCCAGTGAGGAAAGGATG
The DNA here is from genome assembly GCF_003073215.2 of Triticum urartu. NCBI lineage: Eukaryota > Viridiplantae > Streptophyta > Magnoliopsida > Poales > Poaceae > Triticum > Triticum urartu. Next base: position 430,850,933 of record NC_053027.1, on the reverse strand, counting down.
ATGGAGACTATGATTCCCCCATAAGTCGGGATGAGACTCCGGACAAAAAAAGAGAGAAACAAAAGAGGCCATAAAAAGGCTCAAATAAAAAATGAGAGAAAAAGAGAGAAGGGACAATGTTACTATCCTTTTACCACACTTGTGCCTCAAAGTAGCACCATGATCTTCATAGTAGAGAGTCTCTCATGTTATCACTTTCATATACTAGTGGGAATTTTTCATTATAGAACTTGGCTTGTATATTCCAATGATGGGCTTCCTCAAAATGCCCTAGGTCTTCATGAGCAAGCAAGTTGGATGCACACCCACTTAGTTTCTTTTTGAGCTTTCATATACTTATAGCTCTAGTGCATCCGTTGCATGGCAATCCCTACTCACTCACATTGATATCTATTGATGGGCATCTCCATAGCCCGTTGATACGCCTTGTTGATGTGAGACTATCTTCTCCCTTTTTGTCTTCTCCACAACCACCATTCTATTCCACTTATAAGTGCTATATCCATGGCTCACGCTCATGTATTGCGTGATGATTGAAAAGGTTTTGAGAATGTCAAAAGTATGAAACAATTGCTTGGCTTGTCATCGGGGTTGTGCATGATTTAAATATTTTGTGTGGTGAAGATAGAGCATAGCCAGACTATATGATTTTGTAGGGATAACTTTCTTTAGCCATGTTATTTTGAGAAGACATAATTGCTTTGTTAGTATGCTTGAAGTATTATTTTTTTTATGTCAATATGAACTTTTGTCTTGAATCTTTAGGATTTGAATATTCATACCACAATTAAGAAGAATTACATTAAAATTATGCCAAGTAGCACTCCGCATCAAAAATTCTGTTTTTATCATTTACCTACTCGAGGACGAGCAGGAATTAAGCTTGGGGATACTTGATACGTCTCCAACGTATCTATAATTTTTGATTGCTCCATGCTATATTATCTACTGTTTTGGACATTATTGGGCTTTATTATCCACTTTTATATTATTTTTGGGACTAACCTATTAACCGGAGGCCCAACCCAGAATTGCTGTTTTTTTGCCTGTTTTAGGGTTTCGAAGAAAAGGAATATCAAACGGAGTCCAAACGGAATGAAACCTTCGGGAACGTGATTTTCTCAATGAACAAGTCCCGGGAGACTTGGACCCTACGTCAAGAAAGAAAAGAGGAGGCCACGATGTAGGGGGGCGCGCCCACCCCCACCAGGCGCGCCCTCCACCCTCGTGGGCCCCCTGTTGCTCCACCGACGTACTCCTTCCTCCTATATATACCTACGTACCCCCAAACGATCAAATACAGAGCCAAAAACCTAATTCCACCGCCGCAACTTTATGTATCCATGAGATCCCATCTTGGGGCCCGTTCCGGAGCTCCGTCGGAGGGGGCATCGATCACGGAGGGCTTCTACATCAACACCATAGCCTCTACGATGAAGTGTGAGTAGTTTACCTCAGACCTACGGGTCCATACTTAGTAGCTAGATGTCTTCTTCTCTCTTTTTGGATCTCAATACAATGTTCTCCCCCTCTCTTGTGGAGAACTATTCGATGTAATCTTCTTTTTGCGGTGTGTTTGTTGAGATCGATGAATTGTGGGTTTATGATCAAGTCTATCTATGAATAATATTTGAATCTTCTCTGAACTCTTTTATGTATGATTGGTTATCTTTGCAAGTCTCTTCGACAGTTTAGTTTGGCCTACTAGATTGATCTTTCTTGCAATGGGAGAAGTGCTTAGCTTTGGGTTCAATCTTGCGGTGTCCTTTCCCAGTGATAGTAGGGGCAGCAAGGCACGTATTGTATTGTTGCCATCGAGGATAACAAGATGGGGTTTTGATCATATTGCATGAGTCTATGCCTCTACATCATGTCATCTTGCTTAAGGCGTTACTCTGTTTTTAACTTAATACTCTAGATGCATGTTGGATAGTGGTCGATGAGTGGAGTAATAGTAGTAGATGCAGGCAGGAGTCGGTCTACTTGTCTTGGATGTGATGCCTATATACATGATCATACCTAGATATTCTCATAACTATGCTCAATTCCGTCGATTGTTCAACAGTAATTTGTTCACCCACCGTAGAATACTTATGCTCTCGAGAGAAGCCACTAGTGAAACCTATGGCCCTCGGGTCTATCTTTATCATATTGATCTCCTACTACTTAGTTATTTCCTTTGCTATTTACTTTGCCTTTATTTTACTTTGCATATTTATCATAAAAATACCAAAAATATTATCTTATCATATCTATCAAATCTCACTCTCATAAGTGGCCTTATAGGGATTGACAACCCCTATTTGTGTTGGTTGCGAGGATTTGTTTGTTTTGTGTAGGTACGAGGGACTCACGCGTAGCCTCCTACTGGATTGATACCTTGGTTCTCAATAACTGAGGGAAATACTTGTGCTACTTTGCTGCATCATCCCTTCCTCTTCGGGGAAAACCAACGCAGTGCTCAGGAGGTAGCAGTTACAAAGGCAATTTTTGGACATTTGAGAAGAGGGTAACAGGTGGGAGCTATATGAGGTGTAGACTTGACAGAGCTCTCGCTAACGCATCGTGGCTGGCCAAGTTTCCCCTGGCTACTATCACGCACTTAACGGGAGTAACATCTGATCATGCCCCCTACTGCTAGAGCTAGATGTTGGTACTCATGAGCGGGTTCAGAGACCGTTCAGGTACGAGCTAATGTGGGAGTCGCACGAAAATTTCCATGACACGATAATTTCTGGATGGGGGGCTGGACCCCCAAGCACTTCCGTGGCAGAACTGGGCCAGAACATGAAGGATCTTGCGAATGATTTACAGAGGTGGAGTCGGGATACGTTTGGAAGTGTAAGAAAAGAGATAAAAACTCAGACATATGCTTGAGGAACTCAAGAACGGCCCGGCAAGATTTGGTCCTTCCCATGTCAAGCTCAAAATCAATGAGAAGCTGATAAAGATGTACTACGGGAAGGAGATTATGTGGCGGCAGATAGCTAGGGTGGAATGGTTGTCGGCAGGGGACAAAAATACAAAGTTTTTCACCTTCGAGCTAGTCTTCGTCGCAAGAAGAATATGACGAAAGCTCTTCAGAACTCGCTAGGAGTGGAGATGTCCGACCCAGCAGAGCTAAGGGTTTTGGCTAATGATTTTTACAAATCCTTATATCTATCTGAAGGGGTCCAAAACATGGAGGCGATGCTTGATCATGTCCCGAGGAAGGTGACAGCCGAGATGAACTCCAACCTGCGTGCCCCGTACACCAAAGAGGAGGTCAAGATCGCTCTATTTCAGATGTTTCCGACAAAAGCTCCGGGTCCAGACGGTTTTCCTGCTCATTTTTACCAAAATCACTTGGAGATTTGTGGGGATGAAGTGACAAATATAGTGATCAGAATAGTGAATGGCGAGGAGAGCCCAGAAGCTATCAACGACACTGTTCTGGTTTTGATCCCCAAGGTAACGAACCCCATGGTACTTGCTCAATTCCGGCCTATTAGCCTTTGTAATGTTCTATATAAAATAGCCTCCAAAGTGATAGCAAATAGGTTGAAAACTATATTGCCTGACATAATTTCTGAGGAACATTCTGCGTTTGTGCCTGGGGGGTTGATTACCGATAATATCATCTGTGCTTATGAGTGCTTACACTTTATGAAAAGATCGAGAGCAAAATAAAATAGTTATTGTGCTTTGAAGCTAGACATGATGAAGGCATACGATGGGTTGGAATGGGCTTATCTACGAGGTATCATGACTAAACTGGGATTTGATCATCACTGGATAGATGTGGTCATGGGCATGGTCTCTTCAGTCTCATTCTCTGCTTGTTTTAATGGCGAGAAGCTTGACTCTTTTTTACCAACACGCGGTATCCGGCAGGGAGACCCTATCTCCCCCTACTTGTTCTTGATTGCATCAGAGGGACTTTCATGCCTCCTTAAATCAAGTTCTCAATCGTCTCTGACAGGTATCCAGGTGGCACCCATGGCTCCTACCGTTAACCACCTCTTGTTTGCAGATGATAGCCTGCTGTTGTTTAAGGCGAGTGGGGAGAGTTCAACTACGGTGTCAAACCTACTTGATACATATTGCAATGCTTTGGGACAGCGGATCAACAATGAGAAATCCTTAATCTTTTTCAACAAGGGCTGCCCGGGGCGGGTGAGAGAAATTGTCAAGAACAATCTGCAGGTACACAATGAGTCTTTGAGTGAGCGCTACCTAGGCATGCTGACAGACGTTGGCCACTCAAAGAATGGTACGTTCAAATATCTCCGGGATCGTGTTTGGAAGGAAATCAAAGGGTGGATGGAGAAATTACTATCAGCTATTGGCAAAGAAGTTTTGATCAAATCTGTTGCACAAGCTATACCGGTCTATTCTATGTCTTGCTTCAGATTGCCATGAGGTTTATGTGAGAGCATAATGCCACTTATCCGACAATTTTGGTGGGGCTCCAAGCATGGTAAGAGAAAGCCTAGCTGGGTTGCGTGGGATATAGTGATCCTACCAAAGCACTTGGGAGGCCTAGGATTCCGGGACATGGAGATTTTTAACCTTGCACTTCTGGCAAGGCAGGCATGGTGTACCCTTACGGATAGCACTTCGCTGAGTGGCCGTATTCTCAAGGCAGTATATTTGGCGGGCGATATTGGATGGCCGTGACATCCTGGCACAAGGGGTCATTAGGCGCATTGGAGATGGAGAGACAACGGATATCTGGAGGCATAACTGGATCCCATGCGACGACATCAAGCGACCCATCAGTTCACTTGTTCATAACCTGCCGGAGAAGGTGGTGCAGCTCATAGATGCAATGTCGACAACATGGAATGAGAACTTGGTACGCACATTGTTCACTCATTTTGATGCAGAAGAGATCCTACGGATTCCATTATGCACAAGTCGTGTGGGGGATTTTTGGGCCTGGCATGAGGAGCCTCGAGGAACTTTCAGTGTTCGCTCAGCTTACCGGATGATACTAAAGATGAAACATAGCAGGGAGGCTTGGTTATATGAGGAGGACGGAACATCCTATGAGCAACATGAGACAAAGAAGTGGTCCATGATCTGGCACATGCAAGTTCCATCCAAACTCAAGGTTTTTGTGTGGAGGCTGGTTCGTCAATCCATGCCAACGGGTTCGCTCCTTAAACACCATCACATGGCAACAGAGGATACTTGCTTGATATGTGGGGCTGGCGACACTTGGAAACATGCTTTTATTTCTGTCCGATGGCGGCGAGTGTGTGGGCTTTGGCCCCGGAGGATTTGGTGCAGCATATGGTGGATCGTGAGGAAGTAAGCCCGAAGGAGTGGCTGTTTTCTATGCACGAAATATTGATGACACAACTCTTTGATCGACTAGTGGTGACACTGTGACGCCCCGAGACCGATGCGCCAGGTGTCTTCCAGTTATTCGCCGTCGTTGCCATGTCTTTCATTTGGTTGTTTGCATTTCATCATGTCATCATGTGCAGTGCATCATCATGTTTTCAAAACTTGCATCCGTCCGGGTCTCCCCGTTCCTTTCGTTGTCCGTTATGAGCTCAGACACACTTGCACGCGCCCGCGACACGTCCGAAATATTATTTTATAGGTGGCCGGAAAATGTTCTCGGAATGGGATGAAAATTGGTGTGTGGTCTTATTATAGTGTAGATAGACCGCCTGTCAAGTTTCATCACATTTGGAGACTGTTTGATGCCCCAACGGATAACTATAGCGGCAGTATAGTCGGTCTAACATCGGACGTTGCATTCCCCCTCTCTCTTCTCAGTCCAACCACACACTTGACCTCATTCGCCTAACCCCTCCTTGCACAGTGCATCGACCTCCTCGCGCGCATGTCCGAAAGCTGTCCCGGACCCGACCCGGGCAGTCGTTACCATTGTGTCCGGATCATCCCCAAACATCTACAAAACATCTTCGTTTTGTTCATTGAACCCCCTAGCCTATTTTTTCCGTCCATCCGATGATGATCGGAGGGGCTAGATAGCCCCTACCCAATTCCTACCTGCTATTTATAGCAGATGAAACCCTACCTAAACTAGCCCAACCCTAGAAATTAGGAGGTTTGTCCCTTTCCCCGCCGCCGCACTCTCCACCAAATCCCCTATCGGGATCCTCCCTGATCCAATCCACCAACCAGCGCTCCCCCATGTCCCTCCTCGATCCCCATCACTCGCAGCCACCCAAAAATCCTTCCAGTCACTGGGAAGCTCGTCGGCGCAAGCTCCTCCCATGCCCTTCCTGAGCCGAGCGCCATGGCCCCGCCGCATATCGCCGGAGCAGAAGCCCCTTGCCCAGCGCGCCGGAGCTGTGCCTCACCACCACCACGGTCAGCTAGGCCACAGAGGACCAGGTCGCCATGCCCCTGCATTCCCTTCATTTGCTCGCCGTGCTCCTGACTCTCAACCTCTCTAATCTCTCTCGCCTCTCCCTTCTCTAGCAGAGACCCGACCCTTGGATGCTCACGTCCCCGATCTTGCAGCGCCGCCGCCTGGAGCTTCTTCGCCAGAGGCCTTCGCCTCGTCCGCGTCATCGGCGTGAATCCCCGCCTGAATCCTCGCGTCCTCTCCGAACCTTGTGACTGTTGCTTCGCCTCTGCATCGAACGAGTCTCTGCCTCCTCCGCCCAAGCACCCACACGGGAGATGCCCGGCGCTCCACCCCAAGAAGGAACAGCGCCCAAGCGCTCCTCCTCCTCACGACCCGCCGCCCCGGCGAACCTCGCTACCAGCGACTACCTCCCACAGGAGCTCCAACCCCTGGCCATGGACACCCATGCTTCCCCGGTGCCTTGCACGTCCACGCCGCTGACGACAACAGCAGCAGCAGGGAAACCCGTCGTCGGATCCGCCTCCATCGGCCTCTGTTCGGCGCGGCACCGCCGGGATCTGCTCGCCACCTCGCCGACCTGCCGCTTCCCACGCCTGCCGGCCCCTCCGCAAGTCCCCAGCGCCGCCTCCCTCTGTTTGAGCGAGGGAGACGAGCGATGACTCTTCTGCATCGAGCCGCTCTGACTTGAGCGCTCGCGTTGACCCAGCGCTCGCGTGACCGCGCCCACTCCAAGCCGAGGCCCAGCACACCAACCGGCCCACCTCACCACCGGCCGGGCTGAAGCCCATGGTGAGGGCACCCCGCGCCCCTCCTTTTTTTCTTCTCTTTCCCTCCTGTTGGGCCAGCCTGCTGTGTTTCGGCCCATAGACGTTTTTTTCGTTCTGCGAATTTATCATTTTTCATGTGCATGCATAATTACAGAAAATGCCCTTGTTTCAAATTGTTAATAACTAAATAACCGTGCATCGGATTAAAATGAATTATATATGTAAAGTGCTTAGAATTTTGTCTAGTTTCATAATATGCCACTTTCATCTATGTTTAAAATGTTTAAAATGTTGTTTGTTTAAATTTGCTTAAATAACTTGCTAAAACGGTTTAAATCATAATTAAATAACCGTAGCTTGGTTTCTAATACACTTTATATGTAAATGGGGTAGAAAAATGCCTAGTTTAACATGGTGGATTTACTTTGCATGTTCAATAACTATAAAATTGTGTTTAGGGCAGAATAGTACCAAATCTATAATATGCTCATGGGGTTTTACCGGAATTGTTGTTCGTTGCTTCCGGCCTCATTTAAACTTGACTAGATAGGTAGTTTTACTTTGCTTCATCCTTTGCCATGCCATGCTTCATTAAACCGGACATGCATCATACTTGTTTGTGCATCGTGCCATGCTTATGTGATGGTTGTTTACTATGTTGTGTGCTTCTTTCCGGTGTTGCTTCTTCGGGTTGGTTCCGATAACGTCGCGTTTGTGAGGAACTTTTCGACTACGTCCGTTTGACTTCTTCATGGACTTGTTCTTCTTCCTTGCGGGATTTCAGGCAAGATGACCATACCCTCGAAATCACTTCTATCTTTGCTTGCTAGTTGCTCGCTCTTTTGCTATGCCTATGCTGCGATACCTACCACTTGCTTATCATGCCCCCCATATTGTTGAGCCAAGCCTCTAACCCACCTTGTCCTAGCAAACCGTTGTTTGGCTATGTTACCGCTTTGCTCAGCCCCTCTTATAGCGTTGTTAGTTGCAGGTGAAGATTGGAGCTTGTTCCTTGTTGGAACATGGATATTTTGTTGGGATATCACAATATCTCTTATTTAATTAATGCATCTATCTACTTGGTAAAGGGTGGAAGCCTCGGCCTTTTGCCTAGTGTTTTTTTCCACTCTTGACGCCCTAGTTTCCGTCATATCGATGTTATGTTCCCAGATTTTGCGTTCCTTACGCGGTTGGGTTATAATGGGAACCCCTTGACAGTTCGCCTTGAATAAAACTCCTCCAGCAATGCCCTACATTGGTTTTACCATTCGCCACCTAGCCTTTTCTTTCCCTTGGGTTCTGCAGACTCAAGGGTCATCTTTATTTAAACCCCCCGGGCCAGTGCTCCTCTGAGTGTTGGTCCAAACAGAGCCACTTGCAGCGCCACCTCGGGGAAACTTGAGGGTTGGTTTTAGTTGTACGTAGTGCTCATCTGAGTGTGCCCTGAGAACGAGATATGTGCAGCTCCTATCGGGATTTGTCGGCACATTCGGGCGGTGTTGCTGGTCTTGTTTTATCATTGTCGAAATGTCTTGTAATCGGGATTCCGAGTCTGATCGGGTCTTCCCGCTAGAAGGAATATCTTTCGTTGACCGTGAGAGCTTGTGATGGGCTAAGTTGGGACACCCCTGCAGGGATTTGAACTTTCGAAATCCGTGCCCGCGGTTATGGGCAGATGGGAATTTGTTAATGTCCGGCTGTAGAAAACCTGAAGTTGATCTTAATTAAAATGCATCAACCACGTGTGTAACCATGATGGTCTCTTCTCGACAGAGTCCGGGAAGTGAACACGGTGTTGGAGTTATGTTTGGCATAGGTTGTTCTAGGATCACTTCTTGATCATAGTTGTTCGACCGTGCTTTTGCCTTCTCTTCTCGCTCTCATTTTGCGTATGTTTAGCCACCATATATGCTAGTCGCTTGCTGCAGCTCCACCTCAAACCTTTGCCTTACCTATAAGCTTAAATAGTCTTGATCGCGAGGGTGTGAGATTGCTGAGTCCCCGTGACTCACAGATACTTCCAAAACCAGTTTGCAGGTGCCGATGATACCATGCAGTTGACGCAATACAGGCTCAAGGAGGAGCTCTATGAAGACCGTGATCGTTATGTTGTTCCGTTTCCAGTTGATCAGTAGTGGAGCCCAGTCGGGACGATCGGGGATCTGTGTAGCATTTGAGGTAGTCTTCTTTTATTTTGGTTCCGTAATCAGACCTTGTGTGTATCTGGATGATGTAATGCTTTATTCATGTAATTGTGTGAAGTGGCGATTGTAAGCCAACTATGTATCTCTTTCCCTTATGTATTACATGGGTTGTGTGAAGATTACCTCACTTGCGACATTGCTTTCAATGCAGTTATGCCTCTAAGTCGTGCTTTGACACGTAGGAGATATAGCCGCATCGAGGGTGTTACAGACACTTTGGGCAATATGGGGCGCCAGGAGGAAGGCAATTCACGAAAATATATTTCAGCCACCTTATTCCATCGACAGCTTCATAACTAAATATATATAGGTGAGGTACAAGTGAACAACTCCAGGCATCCATCGACGGTCACGCCATCCAGCGCCAGACCGAGGCGATGGGTAGCCCCACCCGCAGGGGGTGTGAAGATCAATGTGGACGCAGCGATGACCAGGTATGGTGGAGCAGTTGGGGTCATCTACAGAGATGACAAAGGTATGTTCTTGGGAGCGTCGACTCTTGCTTTCAAATACATTGTGGATCCCCCGACGTTGGAAGCTCTCGCTATCAAAGAAGCGCTCGCTTTGGCGGATGATCTCTACTTGAGGCGCATACAAGTCGCATCGGACTGCAAAACGGTGGTGCAGGATTTAAATAAAGAGAATTTGGCGAGCTATGGAATAGTGATTCATGAAATAGTTGAACATTCTTTAGCGTTTGATTTTTGTAAGTTCAGTCATGAGTTTAGGAGCTCAAACTTTGAAGCTCACAACTTAGCAAAGCATGCTTTATCTTTCGGTGGTAGCCGCTATGTTTGGTTAGGACATCCCGGGAACTTACCATCCTTCCCTGTAAACATTGTGACGAATCAATAAAAGCTTCGCGACGTTGTTTAAAAAAGGCGCTCCATCGGGAGAGCACTTCCTGCCGGGAGCGGAGCGGAGCGATTAGTTTTTATGGAGTGGAGGGTTGCCGAACGGGCTCTAAGAGTGTAATGCCCTCGATGCGGCTATATCTCCCACGTGTCGAAGCACGACTTAGAGGCATAACCGCATTGAAAGCAATGTCGCAAGTGAGGTAATCTTCACACAACCCATGTAATACATAAGGGAAAGAGATACATAGTTGGCTTACAATCGCCACTTCACACAATTACATGAATAAAACATTACAATCATCCAGATACACTCAAGGTCCGACTACGGAACCAAAATAAAAGAAGACTACCCCAAAAGTTACACAGATCCCCGATCGTCCCAACTGGGCTCCACTACTGATCAACTGAAAAACGGAACAACATAACGAACACGGTCTCATCGAGCTCCTCCTTGAGCTCAGTTGCGTCACCTGCACGGTTTCATCGGCACCTGCAAACTGGTTTTGGAAGTATCTGTGAGTCACGGGGACTCAGGAATCTCACACCCTCGCGATCAAGACTATTTAAGCTTATAAGAAGGGTAAAAGGTATGAGGTGGAGCTGCAGCAAGCGACTAGCATATTTGGTGGCTAACATACGCGAATGAGAGCGAGAAGAGAAGGCAAAGGCACGGTCGAACAACTATGATCAAGAAGTGATCCTAGAACAACCTACGTCAAGCATAACTCCAACACCGTGTTCACTTCCCGGACTTCGCCGGAAAGAGACCATCACGGCTACACACGCGGTTGATGCATTTTAATTAAATTAAGTTTCAGGTTTTCTACAACCGGAAATTAACAAATTCCCATCTGCCCATAACCGTGGGCACGGCTTTCGAAAGTTCAAATCCCTGCAGGGGTGTCCCAACTTAGCCCATCACAATCTCTCACGGTCAACGAAGGATATTCCTTCTCCCAAGACAATCCGATCAGACTCGGCATCCCGGTTACAAGACATCCTCGACAATGGTAAAAAAAAGTCTAGCAAAGCCACCCAGATGTGCCGACAAATCCCGATAGGAGCTGCACATATCTCGTTCTCAGGGCACACGGATGAGCAAGGCGTCGGGTAGTCTAGCCCAGAGTTGCCCCTGGTAGCCACCGGACATCGCTCAGTTTGGACCAACACTTAGACAAGCACTGGCCCGGGGGGTTAAAATAAAGATGACCCTCGGGATGCGCGACTCCCAAGGGAAAAATGCTAGGTGGCGAATGGTAAAACCAAGGTTGGGCCTTGCTGGAGGAGTTTTATTCAAAGCGAACTGTCAAGGGGTTCCCATTATAACCCAACCGTGTAAGGAACGCAAAATCCGGGAACATAACACCGATATGACGGAAACTAGGGCGGCAAGAGTGGAACAAAACACCAGGCATAAGGCCGAGCCTTCCACCCTTTACCAAGTATATAGATGCATTAATTAAATAAGAGATATTGTGATATCCCAACAAAATATCCATGTTCCCACAAGGAACAAACTCCAATCTTCACCTACAACTAACAACGATATAAGAGGGGCTGAGCAAAGCGGTAACATAGCCAAACAACGGTTTGCTAGGACAAGGTGGGTTAGAGGTTTGGCATGGCAATATGGGAGGCTTGATAAGCAAGTGGTAGGTATCGCAGCATAGGCATAGCAAAAGAGCGAGCATCTAGCAAGCAAAGATAGAAGTGATTTCGAGGGTATGGTCATCTTGCCTGCAAAGTTCTCCGAGAAGACGAAAGCTTGATCCTCGTAAACATACTCAACGGTTCCTCGAACACGAACTCGTCTCCCGGCTCTATCCAAAGCAAGAACACAAGCAAAGGGAGACATAATCAACCACGTGCAATGCACAAACAACATGATGCAAAACATGACATGACATGCGGGATGCGGGATGCGGTGCATATTTATGATTTGGAAGGAAAAAAATTGAACCTGGACTCAACTTGGAAAACCAAGAGTGCCACTGGAAAGAGGAGTTGATTTCGGTCGAAATCGATATAAAGATCACCGGAAACGGAGGCACGGTTTGGAAATGGCAAGCAAAACAAATATGGCACCGGTCTGCGATTAACAGCAAGTGGCCATCTAAATGCATCAAGATAAATAAGCTACTGCACTCCAACATAGCAACAAAATACATGGCAGGGATCCACTCAAGATGCTTGACAAAAGATGAACACTGAGCTACGGCTAAATCACTCATTAACAGGTTCAAACAAGCATGGCAAAAGTGCAAATGATAACAGGTTACAGACTTAGAGAAAATAACAAGTCAGGAGTTTAACATCAGGAAGCAATGTTTAAAGCATGATAACTACATGTTACAGGAACATATCATGGCAAAGCAAGGAATGGCATGAAGCTACTCAAAGCATACAACAAAAGTCCCTTACTGACTATAAGCCAAAAGGGATGAGAAAATACAATTGCAAGCATGTGAACATAGCAATAACATAAACAGATTCAGACTTAGTGAAAAACTGGAGCATGGCAAAACAGTTATCAAGTTGGCATGTTTACGAGCTCGATGCACTCACCACGAGGCATTCCATGAAAAACTAAGCATACACCCAACAAATAGACATGGCATAGAAGCTAGACATGGCAAGAACAACATCATAGCATACACGGATCAACTACAACAAGCTCGGCAAAATCGCTAAACATGTTAACAATCTGCCAGGAACATTTTATAGCAAAAGTAGAGCTCGATTGACTCAATCTAGGGTGCTCCATAATTGCAAACAAAGACATGGATGGATAGAGCACAACAATATCTACAAAACATACTTACTGATCATGCTCAAAAGAGGCACGGATCACTAGGTAACAACATGAACATATGGCATAAAAATAATAACAGGGCAAGGAGTTAGTGAAATTCTAACTCCCTGAAATCAGCATCATTAAGTAAGCTACTTTGCATGCTTGTGCTAGTCACCACAAAGAGCACAAAAATACATGTCATACACCCCTGTAAAGATAACATGGCATACTGCAAAACTCATGTAGGGCTCAAGATCATAGCATGCACACATTAATCATGGCAAAAATGACAAAAGTGCATTTGCTGATAATAATCTGAAACTAACATCACCTAGCCCTCTTCCAACAATATTTCGGGCATCAAGATGAGCTCAAATGAAAATGATGCAATGGGATAAAATGAAGTACTCGTCGAGATGAACATCTCGATATGCTACACGCCCGAATCAGAGCAATGGTTGCAGAGTTATGACAAGATGAACAGAGGCATATAATTACACAGATCTGGGACTTAGCAGTTTTCAGAAGAAAAAAATATGTGAGTGATAGATAACTAAATGATGCACATGGCGTTGGATAGGGTCAAAGCTCACCATGGGCTTCGGCCCAGGACGAGGAAAAAGGCAAGGCGGGCCAAGGAAGCGGAGCTAGGCCGCGGGGGCCCATGCGGTGGTCGTCCTCCTCCCGATCCCGCCTGGACGCGAGGCCGGAAGTGGCCGGGGCGAGGCGGAGCCGGCGGGATCCGGCCGGCTGGCACCGGATCCGAGCGGTGCGGGCGGCGGGGATGGTCGGGAGGCGCGGATGGTCAACGGGCACGGGGAGGCGGCGGCGGGCGGAATCCGAGGCGACGGCGAGGGTCGCCGGCGTTGGGGAGGCGTGGCGGCCGGCGTTGGGTAGCGCGGCGGGGCGGCGGAGATGCGGCGGGGCTGGAGCGGCCCGGTGGCGGCGCGGGCACCCTCAGGCCGCGGGGCAGGCGCGCATAGATCCGGGCCCGGGCAGGCCTGCCTCGTGTCCGGCGGGCCGCGGGAGGAGGCGCAGTGAGGTGGCATTGTCCGGTTGGCTGCGGCAGCGGGGAAGGGTGACATGGCAAGCACTCATTGGCCGGAGTGAGGTGGCAGTGGCAGTGGACATGCCCGGCGGCGCGGGATGAAATGTCCGGTGGCGCGCGGAGGAGGAGGTTAGGGTTCATCTGCGCGAAAATTCCAGGAGGGACACATATTTATAGGTTGAGGGAGCTAGGAGAGACCAAATGAGGTGCGGTTTCGGCCACGCAATCGTGATCAAACGACCTAGATGATGGAAGGGGTTTAGGTGGGTTTTGGGCCACTTTGGAGGGGTGTTGGGCTGCAACACACACGAGGCCTTTTTGGTCCCTCGGTTAACCGTTGGAGTATCAAACGAAGTCCAAATGACACGAAACTTGACAGGAGGTCTACTGGTAGTAAACCAAAGCCGCATGACAAGTCTCGGTCCAATCCGAAAACGTTTAACACCCGCACATGAAAAGAGGTAGAAAGAGAGACCGGGTGACATAGAAGCGCCGGATTGCAAAACGGACAACGGGGAAAATGCTCGGATGCATGAGGCGAACATGTATGCGAATGCGATGCACATGATGACATGATATGAGGTGCATGACACACAAGCAATGACAAGGCAACAATAGCGAATAATCGGAGGACACCTGGCACATCGATTTCCGGGCGTTACAAAGAGCATCTCTAGCAGACACCGTATAAGTGGTCAAACCCGCAAAATAACCGTTTTTTGCAGTTCCAATCGAAAAAACGAGCCCGAACAGACCCCTTAAAATTGTCCGACCCTTCATTTTTTTAAAGGGTCCTGTAAACGCGAACACAAAACCCTCATATATATATAGTTTTGAGAGAAACTTTGCCACGGCCTTACATACCGATCAACGTTGGCGGTTAAGGAATCTTTACTCCCGCCAACACCATGAAGCTCACCCGACCGCCGCGCTCGTCCACCTCCCAACCGCCGCGGTCATCCGCCGCCCGGCCGCCGCACTCGAACAGAGCTAGCTAGCTAGCTCAATCCATTCGAACGGAGCTAGCTAGCTAGCATCTCAATTGATTCGAAGAGCTAGCTAGCTCGATGCGACCGCCGTTCGATCTGGCCGCCGCTCGCGCCGCCCCGACAGCCTAGCCTCCGCGCACGCCGCGCTTGCCCCGGCTACCTTGGCCTCCGCCCGCGTCACGCTCGCCTTGCGTTTTCCCTCGTCCGCCTGTCCGCCGGATTGACGTGAGGAAAAGGACGACAAAAAGAGCTAGCTCTAGGTCTGTTCGGTATATTCGGAGAATGTTTTTTTACGGGTTTATTATACGGAGTCTGAGTCTGTCCTCACCCACGCCGGCCTGCATATACCCTTTTCCACGAACTATAAAATACTTATGCAGATGGGATTTTGCGGGGTCTGCTAGAGATGCTCTAAGTATAGCAGCTTGGAGATGCCCCTTCCATGATTTGCATATGCATGATCCACCACCCTCACCCAGATGGACGCCGAGCAATCTTCAGCTTCCCACGTTGCCGGACTCATTGCCTAGCATCCTCTCCATGTGGCTACAGCAGTCCATACTTGATGAGCAATCTTCAACTTCCCACACTGTTTTTTTTAACTTGAAGTTAGAGCAAGGGGAACCACGAGCCTTATTTTCGATAAAGAAGAGCAACCACGAACAAACTTAATGTTTTTTACCGAAAAAGACTTTCGCCCCGCTTTATATATAAAGCATCAAACCACAAGCATTCAGTACAAACACACGCTACGCCACCGCAACACACGCACACACCCAGGACAGGATACATAGGCAATGAGCGCAGCAACACCACTCCTAGCACTACCGCCCCGAAGAGATGAAGCTACATATGACGAACCATATGCTCCAAGGCAGCGCCTTCAGGAAGGGTACGACGCCGGAGCGTCGCCACCGCCCGATCCGAGGATCAGAGTTTCCCCCGGAGCGGCATGACGGGCAATGAGAGCCGCGACGACGCCTTCAAGAAGGGAACGATCTTCACTGCCGCTGGTCCGTCCGAAGATAGAGCAGGTTTTCACCTCGGCCAATATTCACCACCACCGAACGCCACACCCCGGCAACCACGCCGCCCACACGACCATGGTGACCGGGCAGCACCAAGACACGGGCTCTGCCCAAGAGCACTGCGCGACCACCACCAGGGCCGCCGCCCCAACATCCAAGACCTCGACACCACCTCACCCGAGACCCGCCGCACCCCAACGAAAGGGACGAGCGGAAAGGTCCCACCTTTCGCACCCCTGGACAACCCCCAGCGTCGAGACCCAAAGGGTCGGCCAGAACTGGCATCCACCGACCCGTCCTGCTGCCCCAAGCGCGAGACGAGCTCGGTCCTGCAGCACCGAGAGGGGGACGAGGTCAGTCCTGCTGCACCGTGTGCGAGACGAGCTCGGTCCTGCTGAATCGTGCGCGAGACGAGCTCGGTCCTGCGGCATCGGGTGCGAGACGAGCGGTGGACCGCAACTAGGAGAGGACCGGCCCATTGATGGGGGTAGCGCCCGAACGACGAGGAGATGGGGTGAAGGTCGAGACGGCCCGAACACAGACAAACCGACGCCAGAGAAGCCGGCCGTTGCCGCGGGCAGATCTATCGAGCCACCATGAAGCCGCCACGACACCGGTAGGCCACCACCGAGACCTACCCCTGCCGCCGCCCATGGCCGGAGCAGCGGCCACGCCCAGCCGCTACCCTACCTGCGTCGCCCGCTGAGCTCCAAGCGCCCGAGCCACCGGGCACGCACCATCGGCCGGCCCCCAAAGCCAGATCCGGCAAGAGACCGGTCACGCGCCACCTCCCGAGCCGGGAGCACCGCAGCCGCCCGGCGCGCGGAACGAGGGACGCCGAAGCGTCGCCACCAGCAGGCCACCCCGCCTCCCCGCGAAACCGGCACCGCGCCGCTGGATCCCGCGGACGTCCAACGCCGCCGCTCGAAGGAGCCGCCCCGCGCCGGCACCCCCAAGCAGACGGGGAAGGAGGGCCCCGCCACCGTCGCGCCCCCCGGGCTTTGCCCGACGGAGCTCGCTGGCGACGGCGGGGGAAAGGGGAGGGAGGCGGGGCCGAGGGCCGCGGTCGCAGGGAGCCCCCTGTTGGGTAACGTAGCAGAATTTTTAAAATTTTCTACGCATCACCAAGATCAATCTATGGAGTCATCTAGCAACGAGGGAGAGAGGAGTGCATCTACATACCCTTGTAGATCGCGTGCGGAAGCGTTCAAGAGAACGGGGTTGATGGAGTCGTACTCGTCGTGATCCAAATTATCGATGACCTAGCGCCGAACGGACGGCACCTCCGCGTTCAACACACGTACGGTTGGGAAGACGTCTCCTCCAACTTGATCCAGCAAGGGGGAAGGAGAGGTTGATGAAGATCCAGCAGCATGACGGCGTGGTGGTGGAAGCAACGGTGATCTCGGCAGGGCTTCGCCAAGCTCAGGGAGAGGGAGGAGTGCCACGGGAGGGAGAGGGAGGCACCAGGGGCTAGGGTGCGGCTGCCCTCCCTCCCCCCCCCCCACTATATATAGGGTCCCTAGGGGGGCGCCAGCCCTAGGAGATCCAATCTCCACAGGGGGCGGCGGCCAAGGGGGTGGCTTGCCCCCCAAGCCAAGTGGGGCGCCCCCCACCCCTAGGGTTTCCAACCCTAGGCGCAGGGGGAGGCCCAAGGGGGGCGCACCAGCCCACTAGGGGCTGGTTCCCCTCCCACTTCAGCCCATGGGGCCCTCCGGGATAGGTGGCCCCACTCGGTGGACCCCCGGGACCCTTCCGGTGGTCCCGGTACAATACCGAGTACCCCCGAAACTTTCCCCATGGCCGAAACTTGACTTCCTATATATAAATCTTCACCTCCGGACCATTACGAAACTCCTCGTGACGTCTGGGATCTCATCTGGGACTCCGAACAACTTTTGGGTTACAGTATACTAATATCTCAACAACCCTAGCATCACCGAACCTTAAGTGTGTAGACCCTACGGGTTCGGGAGACACGCAGACATGACCGAGACGACTCTCCGGTCAATAACCAACAGCGAGATCTGGATACCCATGTTGGCTCCCACATGCTCCTCGATGATCTCATCGGATGAACCACGATGTCGAGGATTCAATCAATCCGTATACAATTCCCTTTGTCAATCGGTACGTTACTTGCCCGAGACTCGATCGTCGGTATCCCAATACCTCGTTCAATCTCGTTACCGGCAAGTCACTTTACTCGTACCGTAATGCATGATCCCGTGATCAACCACTTGGTCACATTGAGCTCATTATGATGATGCATTACTGAGTGGGCCCAGAGATACCTCTCCGTCATACGGAGTGACAAATCCCAGTCTCGATTCGTGCCAGCCCAACAGACACTTTCGGAGATACCTGTAGTGTACCTTTATAGTCACCTTGTTACGTTGTGACGTTTGGCACATCCAAAGCACTCCTACGGTATCCGGGAGTTGCATAATCTCATGGTCTAAGGAAATGATACTTGACATTCGGAAAAAGCTATAACAAACGAACTACACGATCTTTGAGCTATACTTAGGATTGGGTCTTGTCCATCACATCATTCTCCTAATGATGTGATCCCGTTATCAATGACATCCAATGTCCATAGTCAGGAAACCATGACTATCTTTTGATCAACGAGCTAGTCAACTAGAGGCTCACTAGGGACGTGTTGTGGTCTATGTATTCACACATGTATTACGATTTCCGGATAACACAATTATAGCATGAACAATAGACAATTATCATGAACAAATAAATATAATAATAACCATTTTATTATTGCCTCTAGGGCATATTTCCAACAGTCTCCCACTTGCACTAGAGTCAATAGTCTAGTTACATTGTGATGAATCGAACACCCATGCAGTTCTGGTGTTGATCATGTTTTGCTCTAGGGAGAGGTTTAGTCAACGGATCTGCCACATTCAAGTCCGTATGTACTTTACAAATATCTATGTCTCCATTTTGAACACTTTCACAAATGGAGTTGAAGCGACGCTTGATATGCCTGGTCTTCCTGTGAAACCTGGGCTCCTTGGCAAGGGCAATAGCTCCAGTGTTGTCACAGAAGAGAGTCATCGGGCCCGACGCATTGGGTATGACTCCTAGGTCGGTAATGAACTCCTTCACCCAGATTGCCTCTTGTGCTGCCTCCGAGGCTGCCATGTACTCCGCTTCACATGTAGATCCCGCCACAACGCTTTGCTTGCAACTGCACCAGCTTACTGCCCCACCATTCAAAATATACACGTATCCGGTTTGTGACTTAGAGTCATCCAGATCTATGTCGAAGCTAGCATCCACGTAACCCTTTACGACGAGCTCTTCGTCACCTCCATAAACGAGAAACATATCCTTAGTCCTTTTTAGGTACTTCAGGATATTCTTGACCGATGTCCAGTGTTCCATGCCGGGATTACTTTGGTACCTTCCTACCAAACTTACGGCAAGGTTTACATCAGGTCTGGTACACAACATAGCATACATGATAGACCCTATGGCCGAGGCATAGGGGACGACACTCATCTTTTCTCTATCTTCTGCCGTGGTCGGGCATTGAGCCGTGCTCAATCTTGTACCTTGCAATACAGGCAAGAACCCCTTCTTTGACTGATCCATTTTGAACTTCTTCAATATCTTGTTAAGGTACGTACTCTGTGAAAGACCAATGAGGCATCTCGATCTATCTCTATAGATCTTGATGCCTAATATATAAGCAGCTTCTCCAAGATCCTTCATTGAAAAACACTTGTTCAAGTAGGCCTTTATGCTTTCCAAGAATTCTATATCATTTCCCATCAACAGTATGTCATCCACATACAATATGAGAAATGCTACAGAGCTCCCACTCACTTTCTTGTAAATGCAGGCTTCTCCATAAGTCTGCGTAAACCCAAATGCTTTGATCATCTCATCAAAACGAATGTTCCAACTCCAAGATACTTGCACCAGCCCATAAATTGAGCGTTGGAGCTTGCACACCTTGTCAGCATTCTTAGGATCGACAAAACCTTTCGGCTGCATCATATACAATTCTTCCTTAAGGAAACCATTAAGGAATGCCGTTTTGACGTCCATTTGCCATATCTCATAATCATAGAATTCGGCAATTGCTAACATGATTCTGACGGACTTCAGCTTCGCTACGGGTGAGAAAGTCTCATCATAGTCAACCCCTTGAACTTGTCGATATCCCTTAGCGACAAGCCGAGCTTTATAGATGGCTACATTACCATCCGCGTCTGTCTTCTTCTTAAAGATCCATTTATTTTCTATGGCTTGCCGATCAACGGGCAAGTTAGTCAAAGTCCATACTTCGCTTTCATACATGGCCCCTACCTCGGATTTCATGGCTTCCAGCCATTTGTCGGAATCTGGGCCCACCATCGCTTCTTCATAGTTTGAAGGTTCACCGTTGTCTAACAACATGATTTCCAAGACAGGGTTGCCGTACCACTCTGGTGCGGAACGTGTTCTTGTGGACCTACGAAGTTTGGTAGCAACTTGATCTGAAGTTTCATGATCATCATCATTAACTTCCTCTCTAGTCGGTGCAGGCACCTCAGGAACAATTTCCTGAGCTGCGCCACTCTCCGGTTCAAGAGGTAATACTTCATCAAGTTCTAATTTCCTCCCACTTATTTCTTTCAAGAGAAACTCTTTCTCTAGAAAGGATCCATTCTTGGCAACAAAGATCTTGCCTTCGGATCTGGGGTAGAAGGTATACCCAATAGTTTCTTTAGGGTATCCTATGAAGACGCATTTTTCCGATTTGGGTTCGAGCTTTTCAGGTTGAAGTTTCTTGACATAAGCATCGCATCCCCAAACTTTTAGAAACGACAGCTTAGGTTTCTTCCCAAACCATAATTCATACGGTGTCATCTCAACGGATTTCGACGGAGCCCTATTTAAAGTGAATGCGGCAGTCTCTAAAGCATAGCCCCAAAATGACAGCGGTAAATCGGTAAGAGACATCATAGATCGCACCATATCCAATAGAGTGCGATTACGACGTTCGGACACACCATTATGCTGAGGTGTTCCAGGCGGCATGAGTTGTGAAACTATTCCACATTTCCTTAAGTGTGTGCCAAATTCGTGACTCAAGTATTCTCCCCCACGATCTGATCGCAAGAACTTGATTTTCCTGTCACGTTGATTCTCAACCTCGCTCTGAAATTCCTTGAACTTTTCAAAGGTCTCAGACTTGTGTTTCATTAAGTAGACATACCCATATCTACTCAAGTCATCAGTGAGGGTGAGAACATAACGATAGCCACCGCGAGCCTCAACACTCATTGGACCGCACACATCAGTATGTATGATTTCCAATAAGTTGGTTGCTCGCTCCATTGTTCCTGAGAACGGAGTCTTGGTCATTTTACCCATGAGGCATGGTTCGCACGTGTCAAATGATTCGTAATCAATAGACTCCAAAAGTCCATCTGCATGGAGCTTCTTCATGTGTTTGACACCTATGTGACCAAGGCGGCAGTGCCACAAGTATGTGGGACTATCATTATCAACCTTACATATTTGGGTATTCACACTATGAATATGTGTAACATTACGCTCGAGATTCATTAAGAATAAACCATTCGCCAACGGAGCATGACCATAAAACATATCTCTCATATAAATAGAACAACCATTATTCTCGGATTTAAATGAGTAGCCATCTCGAATTAAACGAGATCCTGATACAATGTTCATGCTCAAAGCTGGCACTAAATAACAATTATTGAGGTTTAAAACTAATCCCGTAGGCAAATGTAGAGGCAGCGTGCCGACGGTGATCACATCGACCTTGGAACCATTCCAGACGCGCATCGTCACCTCATCCTTCGCCAGTCTCCGCTTATTCTGCAGCTCCTGCTTTGAGTTACAAATGTGAGCAACCGCACCGGTATCAAATACCCAGGAGCTACTACGAGTACTGGTAAGGTACACATCAATTACATGTATATCACATATACCTTTAGTGTTGCCGGCCTTCTTGTCCGCTAAGTATTTGGGGCAGTTCCGCTTCCAGTGACCACTTCCCTTGCAATAAAAACACTCAGTCTCGGGCTTGGGTCCATTCTTTGGCTTCTTCCCGGCAGCTTGCTTACCGGCCGCGGCAACTCCCTTGCCGTCCTTCTTGAAGTTCTTCTTACCCTTGCCTTTCTTGAACTTAGTGGTTTTATTCACCATCAACACTTGATGTTCCTTTTTGATTTCCACCTCTGCTGATTTCAGCATTGAATATACCTCAAGAATGGTCTTTTCCATCCCATGCATATTAAAGTTCATCACAAAGCTCTTGTAGCTCGGTGGAAGCGACTGAAGGATTCTGTCAATGACCGCATCATCCGGGAGATTAACTCCCAGCTGAGTCAAGCGGTTGTGCAACCCAGACATTTTGAGTATGTGATCATTGATAGAACTATTTTCCTCCATCTTATAGCTGAAGAACTTGTCGGAGACTTCATATCTCTCGACCCAGGCATGAGCTTGGAAAACCATTTTCAGCTCTTCAAACATCTCATATGCTCCGTGTCTCTCAAAACGCTTTTGGAGCACCGGTTCTAAGCTGTAAAGCATGCCGCACTGAACGAGGGAGTAATCATCAGCACGTGACTGCCAAGCGTTCATAACGTCTTGGTTCTCTGGGATGGGTGCGTCACCTAGCGGTGCTTCTAGGACATAATCTTTCTTGGCAGCTATGAGGATGATCCTCACGTTCCGGACCCAGTCCGTATAGTTGCTGCCATCATCTTTCTGCTTGGTTTTCTCTAGGAACACGTTGAAGTTGAGGGCAACATTAGCGTGGGCCATTTGATCTACAAGACATAGTGTAAAGATTTTTAGACTAAGTTCATGATAATTAAGTTCATCTAATCAAATTATTCAATGAACTCCCACTCAGATAGACATCCCTCTAGTCATCTAAGTGAAACATGATCCGAGTTAACTAGGTTGTGTCCGATCATCACGTGAGACGGACTAGTCAACATCGGTGAACATCTTCATGTTGTTCGTATCTTCTATACGACTCATGCTTGACCTTTCGGTCTTCCGTGTTCCGAGGCCATGTCTATACATGCTAGGCTCGTCAAGTCAACCTAAGTGTATTGCGTGTGTAAATCTGGCTTACACCCGTTGTATTCGAACGTTAGAATCTATCACACCCGATCATCATGTGGTGCTTCGAAACAACGAACCTTCGCAATGGTGCACAGTTAGGGGAAACACTTTCTTGAAATTATTATGAGGGATCATCTTATTTAAGCTACCGTCATTCTAAGCAAATAAGATGTAAAACATGATAAACATCACATGCAATCAGATAGTGACATGATATGGCCAATATCATTTGCTCCTTTTGATCTCCATCTTCGGGGCTCCATGATCATCGTTGTCACCGGCATGACACCATGATCTCCATCATCGTGTCTTCTTGAAGTTGTCTCGTCATCTATTACTTCTACTACTATGGCTAACGCTTTAGCAATAAAGTAAAGTAATTACATGATGTTTATGTTGACACGTAGGTCATAAATAAATAAAGACAACTCCTATGGCTCCTGCCGGTTGTCATACTCATCGACATGCAAGTCATGATTCCTATTACAAGAACATGATCAATCTCATACATCACATATATCATTCATCACATCCTTTTGGCCATATCATATCACACGGCACATGCTGCAAAAACAAGTTAGACGTCCTCTAATTGTTGTTGCAAGTTTTTACGTGGCTGCTATAGGTTTCTAGCAAGAACGTTTCTTACCTACGCCAAAACCACAACGTGATATGCCAATTTATATTTACCCTTCATAAGGACCCTTTTCATCGAATCCGATCCGACTAAAGTGGGAGAGACAGACACCCGCCAGCCACCTTATGCAACTAGTGCATGTCAATCGGTGGAACCAGTCTCACGTAAGCGTACGTGTAAGGTCGGTCCGGGCCGCTTCATCCCACGATGCCGGCGAATCAAGATAAGACTAGTAACGGCAAGCAAATTGACAATATCCACGCCCACAACTGCTTTGTGTTTTACTCGTGCATAGAAACTACGCATAAACCTGGCTCTGATACCACTGTTGGGTAATGTAGCAGAATTTTTAAAATTTTCTACGCATCATCAAGATCAATCTATGGAGTCATCTAGCACGAGGGAGAGAGCAGTGCATCTACATACCCTTGTAGATCGCACGCGGAAGCGTTCAAGAGAACGGGGTTGATGGAGTCATACTCGTCGTGATCCAAATCACCGATGACCTAGCGCCAAACGGACGGCACCTTCGCGTTCAACACACGTACGGCTGGGAAGACGTCTCCTCCAACTTGATCCAGCAAGGGGGAAGGAGAGGTTGATCAAGATCCAGCAGCACGACGGCGTGGTGGTGGAAGCAACGGTGATCTCGGCAGGGCTTCGCCAAGCTCAGGGAGAGGGAGGAGTGTCACGGGAGGGAGAGGGAGGCGCCAGAGGCTAGGGTGCGGCTTCCCTCCCTCCCCCCCCCCCACTATATATAGGGTCCCTAGGGGGGCGCTGGCTCTAGGAGATCCAATCTCCAAGGGGGGCGGCGGCCAAGGGGGTGGCGTGCCCCCCAAGCCAAGTGGGGCGCCCCCCACCCCTAGGGTTTCCAACCCTAGGCGCAGGGGGAGGCCCAAGGGGGGCGCACCAGCCCACTAGGGGCTGGTTCCCCTCCCACTTCAGCCCATGGGGCCCTCCGGGATAGGTGGCCCCACCCGGTGGACCCCCGGGACCCTTCCGGTGGTCCCGGTACAATACCGAGTACCCCCGAAACTTTCCCGATGGCCGAAACTTGACTTCCTATATATAAATCTTCACCTCCGGATCATTCCGGAACTCCTCGTGACGTATGGGATCTCATCCGAGACTCCGAACAACTTTCGGGTTACCATATACTAATATCTCAACAACCCTAGTGTCACCGAACCTTAAGTGTGTAGACCCTACGGGTTCGAGAGACACGCAGACATGACCGAGACGACTCTCCGATCAATAAACAACAGCGGGATCTGGATACCCATGTTGGTTCCCACATGCTCCTCGATGATCTCATCGGATGAACCACGATGTCGAGGATTCAATCAATCCGTATACAATTCCCTTTGTCAATCGGTATGTTACTTGCCCGAGACTCGATCGTCGGTATCCCAATACCTCGTTCAATCTCGTTACCGGCAAGTCACTTTACTCGTACCGTAATGCATGATCCCATGATCAACCGCTTGGTCACATTGAGCTCATTATGATGATGCATTACCGAGTGGGCCCAGAGATACCTCTCCGTCATACGGAGTGACAAATCCCAGTCTCGATTCGTGCCAGCCCAACAAACACTTTCGGAGATACCTGTAGTGTACCTTTATAGTCACCCAGTTACGTTGTGACGTTTGGCACACCCAAAGCACTCCTACGGTATCCGGGAGTTGCACAATCTCATGGTCTAAGGAAATGATACTTGACATTCGGAAAAAGCTATAGCAAACGAACTACACGATCTTTGAGCTATACTTAGGATTGGGTCTTGTCCATCACATCATTCTCCTAATGATGTGATCCCGTTATCAATGACATCCAATGTCCATAGTCAGGAAACCATGACTATCTTCTGATCAACGAGCTAGTCAACTAGAGGCTCACTAGGGACGTGTTGTGATCTATGTATTCACACATGTATTACGATTTCCGGATAACACAATTATAGCATGAACAATAGACAATTATCATGAACTAAGAAATATAATAATAACCATTTTATTATTGCCTCTAGGGCATATTTCCAACACCCCCCGGGCGCGCGCGGGCGCGACGCGGGAGGGGGGAGGAGAGGGGGGAGGGGGAGCGGGGCGGGCCGGGAGGCGCGCTCCCGGTGGCCGGCGGCGGCGGGGAGGCTAGGTCGGGGCGGCGGCGGCGAGGGGAGGAACCCTAGCGGAGCGGGCTCCTCCCCCGCTAGGGTTCCTCCCCCGCCGCCGCCGGCCTCCTCGCCTGCTTCCGCCACCGCCGGCCGCCGGGCGAGCGCCTCCAGGCTTGCCCTGCTCCCCCCTCCCCCACCAACCCCCTCGCGGCGCGCCCGCGCGCGCCGGGGGGATCCGTTCCTCTGCAGCCTCGAACCCTCCTTCCTCCCCTCCCCCTGCCGTCGCCGGCGAGCTCCGTCGGGCAAAGCCCGGGGGGCGCGGCGGCGGCGGGGCCCTTATCCCCCCTGTTCGTGGGACACCGGCACGGGGCGGTCTCCTCGAGTTGCGGCGCTGGTCTTCGCGGGGTCCAGCGACTCGACGGCGGGCTCGCAAGACGGCTGGCTGGTGGCGGTGCGCCGGCGCCCTGGGGCTCGTGCGTGGCGGGGTGGCTGCGGCGCTCCCGTCTCGGGAGGTGGCGTGCAGTCGGCCCCTTGCTGGATCCAGCCGGATCTGGTGGTGGGGGTCGGTCGGCGGCGTGTGGCGGCGGTGGTGCGTGCCCGGCGGCTCCGGCGCTATGAGAGCGTCGGGCGACGCGGGTAGGGCAGCGGCTGGGCGTGGCCGTTGCTCCGGCCGTGGGCGCTGACATGTGGAGGTCCGGCGGTGGTGGACTCGCGGTGTCGTGGCGGCACCATGGTGGCTTGGCGGATCTGCTTGCGGCGGTGACCGGCTTCTCCGACGTCGGCTTGTCTGCGACCGGACTGTTTCGGCCTTCACTTCATCTCCTCGGCGCTCGGTCGTTACTCCCTTCGAGGGGTTGGCCCTTTCCTAGCTGCAGTCCATCGCTCGTCTCGCGCCCGGTGCAGCAGGACCGAGGTCGTCTCGCGCACAGTGCCGCGGGACCGAGCTCGTCTCGCGCACGGTGCAGCAGGACTGACTCCGTCCCCGTCCCATGGTGCTGCAGGACCGATCTCGTCTCGCGCTCCGGGCTGCAGGATGGGTCGATGGATGCCAGTGTTGGACGACCTATTGGGTCTCGACGCTGGGGTGGGCCAGGGGTGCAAAGGCGTCTCCTTTTATGCTCGTCTCTTTGGTTGGGGTAGCGGCGGGTCTCGGGTGTGGTGGTTTCAAGATCTTGGATGCCGGGGCGGCGGCCCTGGTGGCGGTGCATGGTGCTCTTGGGCAGAGCCCATGTCTTGGCATTGCCCGGTGATCATGGCCGTGTGGGCGGTGTGGTTGCCGGGGTGTAGAGGTCGATGGCGGTGAGTGTAGACCGGGGTGAAAACCTGCTCTATCTTCAGACGGACCGGCGACGGCGAAGCTCGCTCCTTTCTTGAAGGCGTCGTCGCGGCTTTCACCGCCCGTCATGCAGCTCCGGGGAAAACTCTGATCCTTGGATCTGGCGGGCACGAACTAACTTAATGTTGATTACTCATCGTTATGCTAGAATCAAAAGAAGATTGAGTCAATGGATGGATGTGATTCAGAATAGAGTATTCACCATCCGGGATGTGCCGTGTGCGTCCACTTAATTATCTACTCCCGCAATAAAAATGTAAGACGCTTTTTGATACAACCATGGTGCAAAGAAAATGTCTTATTTTTTTAATACATACAATACAGACGCATGCATTCATATATACACGCTACACTCATCTCTACGAATACACCTGCACAATCTTACTTATAATAAATGTGAGTATCAAGACTTAAAAATCTTAATGGGCTGGGGATATCACTGTCTATCTAATCATCAAATCACAGGCTAGTTCACAAAACGTCTTATATTAAGCCAGAGGTGGTAGATGATACCACGTTGTTCTGAAAATATTTTCATAATATATTTTAGTGATATTTGATTGTACGAAATATGAATATTTAAAGTAATATTTTAAAAATAATCATTTAAAGCAATAATACGGGGACTAAATCTAAAAGTGCATATGATTTATTGTGTGTAATTATTATATAGTTGTAAAAAAATTTATGAAATATGAATAACATAAGAGAATAGAAATTCTTATACATGTTTGCATGTTGAGTTGCGACTTTTTCTGTGAATGGTTGCATATCGAGATGGACCCGTTTTCGTTCATGTTAATTGGTGAGGTAGTATGCTTGTATGTTAGGACAAATAGTTTAATAATAAGGTGACATGCTTGCATACTAGGAGAAATAGTTTAATGCAGATTAGCTATTTAGATATAAAATATAGATAGGTTAGGAGAAACGCTTCCCGTCAACTGGCCGATTTGACGTGAAACGTCCGCCGCGTTGTGCACGCGCCATGTGCTCATGGCTGAGCCTTCTGTAACATGGCCCTTGTTGCAAGATGCCCAAACGTAACATGAACTACATTGCAGACCATGTAAAAAAAAGGAAAAAATTGTTTGAGTGATTTGCAATAAGGCTCATGTCCCAAAGAGCTAAGCGCAACACAAGACTTGTTGCAAAAGTTCAGCTAGTAGATCAGACGCAGAAAAAACAAAAGAAAATGCTTAGTATTACAATAACCCTCATGTTGCAAAGGGTCGAGCACAACATGAGGCTTGTTGCAACGCCTCAGCACGGTGAGGAAAAAAAAATGCTCGGGGATTGCAACAAGACTCATGTTGCAAAACGCTAGCCCAACATGATGCTTATTGCAAAGGCCCAACAAGTAGATTGGATGGTTGTTGGGTAGACAAAGCAAAAAAAAAGTGTTTTCCGGGAGGATGGCAACAAGTCTGTGTTGCAAACCGCTAAGCGCAACACGGGGCTTGTTGCAAAACCTCAACAACTCATTAGGAGAGATCATACAGTTGTCCGTGGCTCCACCGAACGATAGCCCGGACGGCCGATCTTGTAGGATTATCATCTGGTCGACGCGTAGCACTTCCCTTAAGGTTAGTGGGGGTTAGATAGTTAGATATATAAATTTCTTGCAACATTGATGATATTGCAGAAACTTCACAACATAGGTGATGTTGTAGAAACGCCGACGTCGTTGCACAGCACCGCCGCTGTTTGCAACACCATCATTCAATTGAGGTGAGGCGGTGCGGCTCGATTTGGAGACATAGCAATGTGGCACGGTTTGCGATGAGGGGGCATGGCCTGCATGGGAGACAAGGCATCGACAACCTCCTGCACGATGAGGTAGCGTTAGCCTGATCGGGGACGAAGCAACCTCCTGAAGGGGATCTGAGACAGAATGGGGTCAGTCTGGATGATGCGGAACGGCACAGAGTGGTGGTGTGTGCAGGCGACATTGGTGGGTGTTGTGGGAAGGGTGGCAGCCAGAGAAGCACCCTGACTCACGGCAGCATGTCGAGGAGGATGGGAACGGGAGGAGGCTGGAGGAAGAAGACCCTTCGGTTGCTCTCGCGTGTCTTGCAACGAGGACAGTGTTGCAAAACTAATTTATGTGGTAGGATTGTTGTGTGCCCCTCGATCAAATTCTAATCGAGCGGTCACAGAGGCGGTTGACGAGCAACCAGCTATCAGTCGGGTGAGGCTAAGCGTTTCCCGGAAAATACACAGGAGCTCCCGGGTGTCACACACCCCTATATAAAAATAGCAATTAAAAATATCAAAAAAAATCTGAAATTTTGGGATATGAAACATGAGTGACCATTGTACACCCGCGTTCATTTTCGTGGGAATGGGCGCCCGTGGTATCCGCGGCGCAAGAATTACGAACCGACATACGTTACACCTAATTTTTTTTCTACACATACTTTTTTGTCTTTTTTACTGACATTACTCGCGAAACTGAACATATGTGTACAATGGGCACCCGGGTTTCATATCCCAAAAAAATTCAGATTTTTTTGAAATTTCCTAATATGTTTTTAATGCTATATTTATATAGGGGTGTGTGGCACCCGAGAGCCACAAATCCTCTTCCAGCGTTTCCCTTGCTATTTTAGAAATTAGAATATAGTAGTTATACACCTCATCGACCTGAATATAGGTTTTAGTACTGTACTAAAAAAAAAAACACTCGTAATATATGTGAACGGATGTTGCTTTTCCCATAGGGCAATAATAGGCACCGGTGGCCGGCCCAAACATTCTGCCGGTCGGCTGCTAACTACCCGATCTAGAAAACGCGAACCGTCATATCTCAGACTCGTCTTCCTCTCTTTTCCCGTCTTCCTGCTCAGCCCCGCACGCATATGGGAACAGGAAAAATGAGGTTCCACACGCTCCCCACAGGCACACCACCACCCCCTTCTCGTCGCCATTGTGGTCATGCCCGACGAGCTCCGGCGAGGTCCTGCCCCCTGGCAGTCAGGATTTCATCACGACCATCATTGATTTTAGGCGCGATTCACTATGGATGTAGCTCTAAAAACGGACAAATCCATCATGCGGGCGCCATGATTGCAGCATACCCAGCGTAACCCCCGCCTCCGGCTCGTCGCGGTCGTCGGCTTGCACCGTCGTATCCAGCAAAAAAGGAAAATTTTGTTTTTGCCACTCTAGTTTTTGCCCACTTTGCTTATGCCACTTTAGAATTTGACGTATCACTTTTGCCACCCTTAGCTTTTGACAATTATCACAATTGCCATTTCATGACAAAAACAAAAAATTTAGAGTGGCAATTGTGATACATTTCAAAATCTAAGAGTGGCAAAAGTGATAGAAAAAAATATTGCTTTTGCCATCCAATGGCATTTGTGATGTATTGTCAAAAGGTAGGAGTGGCAAAAGTGAGATGTCAAATTCTAAAGCGGCATAAGTAAAGTGGGCAAAAATTAAAGTGGCAAAAACAAAGTTTTCCTAAAAAAAAGATCTAAGAAAGCAACAAATGCTCAGTGACTGGTTGAAGCAAAATCATTATAAGGTTCCAGCAAAAAAAGACATCATTTCCAGCAAAATCAAGCTCAGCATGAACAGCTTCGGTAATTGATTTGTAGCAAAAAAACAATGCTAGTTCCAGCAAAAATGAACGCTGGTTCCAGCAAAATAACTCAGCAAGGAGACTCATCGGTTTCGATTGTAGCAAAGAGAAGAAGGATTGTAGCAAAAATATACAGTGGTTTCAGCAAAAAAAAAAACACGTGGAAGCCGGTGAGGGGCCTGATTCCAGCGCATTGCATGACCGAATGGCAGCAAAAGCTCATGCCGGTTCCAGCAAATGGATGGCCGGTTGCAGCAAAAAAAAAGGGTCGTCCGCAGCCCGCCGGCCGTCTTCACGGCGTGAAGACCTTTGGTCCGTTGAAGCAGCAGGGGCACCAGTTTCATCTCTAGGATGCACGGTTGCAGCAAAAAGGCCACATCGCCTGTTGTCGCAGGTCTCCAGCAATTGTCGCCGCCGTCTGCAGCACCGGCGTGTGCTCATTGTAGCACTTGTCACCGTCGACAGAAATGGTGTGCAAAGGTATATGGTGGTGCTTCCATGGTCGGAGACCCCCGACGGCCACTGCCACGCAGGACCATATGTCAACCGCTGCCTCGCCGTGTGGAGGAAGAAGCAGAGACGAGCACAGCTGGTGAAGCGTGCGGCGAGGATAGGATTGGGGATGGATGGGGCGAGAAAGATGGAATGTGTGGTGAGGAAAACAAAGGGGATAGATAAGGCAGCAGTGCTCGCGCGTGGTGAAACGGTGCATCGGGCCCGTAGGCAGTGCGCGTGTGTGGCAGGCACGCAGGCGACCGGCGCAAGCTTCAGCCGGTCCGCCGGCTCGAAACGTTTTCCTTTCCCATAATACTAATACTCCCAAGGTAATGTAGAGAGAGAGGTTTAGGGTTAGAGAGAGAGAGAGAGAGAGAGAGAGAGAGAGAGAATGCATTATAACTGTACAGAGTTTTGAGGCTTGATGGAAGCAACATAAAGCATACTCCGATTTCAACTCAAGTCTAACAGCAGGTTAATGCACCAGTATAGCCTTTTTGGGCAAACGTTACTTTAGACAACATGTACTAATAAGAAATAAGAACTCTGAAAGGTAAGCTTGCCTCTGGATGTAAGCTCATGTATAAACAATGGATGGAAGTAAAATCACAGTTCATCATAAGGAGCATTTGTTGGGGCAGGTCCCTCCTGCACTTTAGCCAAGATGTCTCCAGCTGATACTGAGCCTGATCTGATAGCATCAGCCAGCTTCCTTTGCAGTGTCAACAGGCCAATACGTCTTGAGACAACATAGAGAACCGCCAAGGAGAACACGAGGAACCCAATGGTCAGGATGATCCTGGAACAGATAATAGTTAGAAACTGGCATGGCCCAGGCAGTATTGTTGTTACAAAAGCAGAAACTTGTCCTGCAGATGGAAGCCAAATGCTTAGCGCGACAGGAGTTAAACCCATTTGTTCCACTTCTTTTTGTTTGACTATAAAAGGCCAGAACGAAGACTGTACGACCACATTGTAAACGACTGGTAATAAGGTTGGTTCTGAGTTCTACAAAAGATTGATGCTACATACCTATCGAGAACATCTTGTCGTTGCATCGTGGAGAGCATACCACGGGTGCACATCAGCAAAGAGCGGTGCCCTTGATACTCACCTTCAGCCATTCGGAGAACACTTGTCGATTCATCTGCATAAAAAGATTAAAATTAGCTAGCAACTTGACCTTGATAGGTCTGGAAATGTGTTAAAATGGCAGAAAAGGAGTAGTTATTCATATGGAAAACTTGAAGCACATGACTGCCATGGTTCCTTAGTACTCCAAGTTTTCCATAACAGTAAATGAACACCAGACTTAAATGTTTACTTCGGACGAAAGTTTCATTCAATTTGCTGCACAAGCTAGTGATCCATTTCTGTTCATAGCCAAGATCCTTTCTCAGGATGAGTGAGTGAGTAATTATCATCAGGTTCCTCACACGCTTAAATGTACAGATCCTTACAAGCGAGCATCGGGCACAGGCTTAATCACAGGAAAACTTACCAAAAGTTGACAAGGTATTAGCACTTCTTTCCGCTTCCTGTCAAAACATCTGTAATAAATTACTTCTGAACTTACGACCAGAAAATCATTAGCATATGAGATACTCCTACGGAGGCGTGCTAACCTGAACCATCAACTGCCGAGACCTACGGAGGCTCTCAGTAATACTTTCTGCAGCGGATGTCATCCCAGCCTTTGTCCTACATCATTTAGAAGGTTCATGTTCATTGTATAAACAGAAATTACAGAATGAAATAACAAATATAGCAGGCGATTCTTTAATTGGTGCAACATTTTGAGGTCATATAAATGAGTTACATCAACACAACGATTTCTAATTTCTTGACCACATTTCATAGTTCAAGGAAAGTTATCTTTATCCCTGTTCTCTCCATATGGTGGTGAACATCACCATGCCAGTCACCCATAGGGACATAACCCTCCATCACTGCACACATCACTGCCAATCTCCAAGCATCCCCAGTGAGTACCACACTGTCTGCATAGAAAGGAGGTGAGATCATGATTGATTAACTATGCGTGGCAGTGGCTGCTGCTGCTGCTATGTCGACACATTCCCAACATGCCAGCTGCCTGTCACACCCTATGCACACCGACTGTCTCAATGACTCCAACTTCCAACCTTGCAACACTCACTGTAGAAGCCAACCATCACACCTGTCTGGTTGCGCCTACTTTGCGAACAAGCTTGTTGATCCCTTTAGCAGCCAAGCTCTTCCTCAAGCACAGGAGTCATTGGCAAATTTGTGTATTTTACCATTTTATATATGTTCTTTTTTAGCATGTGCCTATTTCAATAATTCTTGTTTGGATTCAGTTACTTCAGATTCTCCGTCATTTATCATGGTTAACTGACGTATCCACCTTCAAAAAAGATGTCATCAATTACAGAATTTCTCAATAAAATGGAATAGTATATCTGCATTCTTCTAGGCAAGACATGTGCTTGGGGCGGCATAAATCCTACCAAAATCTTGAGTTTTCTCATACAGTTACTGTTGCTCCCTGCAGTTTAACTGAGCATGACATTCATGGGAGTTCTGCCGGCGATGGGGCGGGCAAGTGAACAGAATAGGATGAAGGAGAAGAAGAGAAGAGGTACATTTTTTTTATTTGCTGCTGATTATTGACTGGATGTCACCATGACAAATATTCCATCATATAAGTTGCCAGTGTGGCAAAACCACCTCCATGTCAGCAGAACCACTAATCCAAACCACTAATGGCCATCTGAGAGAGTTAAATAACCAGTTCCATAATTCAAGGAGTTAAATAGACTTTCTCAATAGTCCGAGTGACGAAAGTAGACCTGTTCCGTTAGAACTGAAAATTCACAGCCTTTGCAGGCCTTCACGAATTCTACACTTGCTATAAATTCCCGTGAAACTGAACAGATCATCAAACACATTCTACAGCTAACGTCTCAAATATTTCAAAAATATACCAACAATACAAAGACCTCATTTGATCAACTTACTGGAGATTACGCCTCCGAATAGTGGACTCTTCTCCGCCTCCCAGAAGAAGCTCCCTCTAGAGAGAGCAAAATTAGAATGTGAGAGCACCTTAAAATTACAGGCAAGCTAGTGTTGCTCAGGTAATAAAGTACTTCCTCCATAATATAAGACGTTTTTGCAAGCTAACATAGCTTGCAAAAATGACTTATATTATGGGACGGAGGGAGTATATCAAATTAATGGAGCATACTCTGAAAAAAAAAATCACACACCTCTTCTTGAGCAGCTTTTCCAATGTTCACTTTTGCTTGTAAGTTAGCACTCCTCAGGGTCGCACGCAGCCTGAAAACAAAAAGTCAGATGTATACAAAAACTAAAGAAACAAAGCAAATAAAAAGAGCTCTAAGAACAGAATACCGCTGATACTGTTCCTTCCATGATCCTAAGGTTGCCTGTCCAGACTGAACTTCTTCAAAAGTGGGTAGCTGCTCTGCCAGAAGATCAAGCCTGCATTGCAGTGCATTCAGCAATTGCAGTGCATCCTGTGCAGAACCGTTCAACCTAGGAAGAGACATTGCTTCTTCTGTCCCTTTCCCCATCTTCCCACAGGATTCAATTGCAGCAATGCACACCTCAAGCTGTGCAACTGCTTGGCTCCATTCACTTTTCAGGTTTTCAACGGCTTGTGTGACCTCGTCCATCTTTATTATCTGAATAGATCAATTCAGCGGATTTATCATGCTGCTACTAATGAAGCAATAACTTGTTAAATACGAGACTTACAATGAAAACGGAATCAAGCAAGAAACATTCAATTGGACAAACTGACAAACCAGCAGTAAATCCAACTAAGAAATTACACTGCGTTGGGCTCACTTCTTGCTGGTCATCGATTTTACCACCTCAACGTGAGATCTCCGTCCAAATATACGCTTAGCCAAGGGTAGCACAAACCTAATCTGAACTAGAATGTTTAAGAAAAAACTGCTGCTCAAGCTGCAGTACCTAGTGGCTGCAGCAATGGAGCTCCAGACAGATGATTATCGAATTCCAATTTAGGTGGTCCAACTCAACAGCAGACAAGGGCCATTACCCAATCCAAAATCAAATCTGTCTGCATAAAATCTAAACCAAAGCCCCAAGGTGGTGGGGTGAGAGTCAAACACGCATCTAACGGGAGAATTGATTTTAACCCCCCCAGTTCACTCGCCTTGGATCTTATGCCCCTTTCTTCGTTTGCCTTGCTCTGAAGCCCCCCAGTTCTGTCTAGCTCTTCCTGATGCCCCCCTTTGATGTTTAACAAATTTGTTAGTAGATATAACCATCAAATAAAAATGCGAATAGACAGAAATCCCCATGTGAAACTCCCTCAGCACCTAGGGTTTCTAGGATTTAGACAACCATATAAGAGGAACCAAGCAAAATCCATGGAAACGGAAGGGGAGAAGCTTGCCTTGCCAGCAATGGAGGGCGGCGGGAGGGGAGAGGGGAGGGGGGGACGCCGCGCAGCAGCAGGGGGGACGGACGGCAAGGCGCGGCGGAGCAGCAGGGGCGACGGACAGCAGGGCGCGGCGGCTCTGGCGGCAGGGGCGAAGAACGAACGTGCTAGCCCTCCTCGCATCGCGTGGTGCTGGGTCATGAGGAAACTGCACGAGGGCAAATTAGTCAAATCAGAACATTATAGGATCAGTTTTTCTTGCATTATCAGCTAACTGAATAGATAACAACGCAAAAGGGGCAATCGGCAAGAATCAAGTCGTACTGGGGGGCTTCAGAGCTAGGCAAACGAAGAAAGGGACATAAGATCCAAGGCGAGCGAACTGGGGGGGTTAAAATCAATTCTCCCCCGAGACATCCGTTCTAGGGTTACCAAACTGGAGAGGTGCCCGGGAAAAATAAACCACACAAGTGACTCCGAGTGATAGGAGAGAAAACTCACCTTCGCGCCGCTGCGGAGGTCGTCCTCTCGGCGGCACTGCTCACCGGCGCACGCAGGGTTGCGGACGAAGTGGTGCAGATGAAGGAGGGCGCGCGGAGTGGGGTGGAAGCAAGGGCACGACGGAGGGCGGGCGCTAGGGATTCGTCGTTCGTCGTCGCTGGCCGCCGGCGTTGCCTGCCGGGGTCGCGAACGGAGCGACGCTGAGGCAGGTCCGCGCGTTTCGTCGTGCGAGCGAGCGCTGGGGCGGAAAGGGAGGCGAGTACGGTTCGCGCAGCGTCCACCGCCGGCGACGAGAGATGTAACTTAACCCAGCGTACGCCAGCCGTCGAGGGGAGCGTGAGAGGGGAGGAGATTGGGTGTGCGCTGGCCGCGGCGGCGCGAGGCGCAGGGAGCACGAACGAAGCAGAGGAGGGGGATGCGTGCGGTGGTCCGTCGAGGTACGCCGGTGCCTGATCGATCTGGAATCTGGATCCGCTCTAGTCACTCAACCGCTAGTTGGTTTGGGCCTCAAACGACTTGGTTTTCTACCGAGCCCAGTCCACTTAAAAAATAAAATCTTAGTTGATTAGCCCATGGGCCAACGCAGCCCCGGATGCATGCAAGCTTTTTTTTAAAGTTCTTTTTCCTTTTTTTTGCGGGTGGATGATGCATGCAAGCGAGTACTACGGAGTGGTACTTTTTCTTGGCGCGCGCGTCAATCGTACACACGAGAACGAATCTTTCAAGTCCCCGTGCATGCAGGGGCAAGTCGGTACGGAGCCATTGCAGCCGTACAAGCTAAAGCAATCCCATGTCTATTCTAGTTCACTGCACCACTATCTTTAGTAGTGGCATGCAGATATATACGGGCCACGCGCTACCAATATCCGGTCCTAGCTCCCCCCTAATGCGCGCCATTGCCCGAACGAACACCCCGCCGACCGATCATGGCCATGGTCATGGAGAACCAGCAGCCGGTGGCGCAGATGCAGCTGATCCCGGCGCCGCCGCGCCCGCCTCCTCCCCCGCCGCCGGCGCCCCAGGCCTACAAGCACCACTGCAAGGTGTGCAAGAAGGGGTTCATGTGCGGACGGGCGCTCGGCGGGCACATGAGGGCGCACGGGATCGCGGACGACGCGCTAGCCGCCGAGGATGCCTTCGATGATGATGGCGGCGGTGTCGGCGAATCGTCCGAGGCGGGGAGCCCGTCGCCGACGACGGCCAAACGCATGTACGGGCTCCGCGCCAACCCTGGACGGCTACGGAACTGCCGGGTGTGCGAGAACTGCGGGAAGGAGTTCACGTCGTGGAAGTCGTTGCTGGATCATGGAAGGTGCAGCTTTGACGAGGACGATGATTTGGATGGCTCGCTCCGTTCGTCGTCGCCACCGCATAATAACGCCGACGAAGGCTTGGATGAGGACGACGAGGAGGAAGGGGACCTGGCGTTGGCCTCCGGGTGGTCCAAGGGGAAACGGTCACGCCGCGCCAAGGTGATGATCGCCGGGAGCAGTGCCATATCGGAAGTGCAACAGCCGGCCCCATCAAGCGAGGAGGAGGACCTTGCCAATTGCCTCGTCATGCTCTCCTCGTCTCGTGTCACGCAACCAACAGTGCATGTGGATGCCGACCAGGAGTCGTCCGCATCAGCGAGCAAGGATGAAGAAAGGAATAAACTCCTGGTGCCACAACCGCTCTCGATCATCCCTCCCATGACAGCACAGTTCAAGTTTTCTGCGCCTCAGGTGGTAGTGGCGCAGCACGTTCCAACCGTCCCACGCGGCTTGTTTGAATGCAAGGCGTGCAAGAAGGTGTTCACCTCACACCAGGCTCTCGGCGGGCACCGTGCCAGCCACAAGAAAGTTAAAGGGTGCTTCGCCGCCAAGCTTGAGAGCAGCCGCAACGAGAGTACCCACCAACAGGCTATGGCATCGGCTGCTCTACACGACAACACCAGGGCCATCCCTGAGGCTGTAGGAGATACCAGCACTGCAGAAGGGAAGTCGGGTAACCTCGATGCCGGCAAGGCGACGAGTGTTGGCGCCGGCGAGTTCGTTGTGCCCGCAGCAACGACGGAAATGGCCATTATGCCGATCGCTGATGCAGCGCCGGTAGCAGCCGCCTTTTCTCCGTTCAAGAAGAAGGGGAAGGTGCACGAATGCTCCATCTGCCACCGCGTGTTCACGTCGGGGCAAGCGCTCGGGGGCCACAAGCGGTGCCACTGGCTCACCTCCAGCGCAACGGACCCCGCCAAGCTCCAGCCCGTCGTTCCCGATCACCTCATGGCGGCCATGTGCCACCACCTCACCCTCGGCCGCCCGATGTTCGACACGGCGGACCAGCGAATCCTTGATCTCAACGTGCCAACAAATCCGTCGGCTGAGGCGGTCGCCACCAGACAGGCCGCCGAGCTCAACGACATCCCGCTCTGCCTCAACGCGCCGGCGTCCATGTATGTGCAGTCCTGGACGGGGCACAGCAACGCCAGCCACGTGAACAAGACCGGGACGAGCAGCCGCAACGACGCGGCTGCCGGAGGCGGCGCGGCCACGGAGGACGAGGCCGATAGCACCAGTGCGAAGAGGGCCAAGGTCAGCGACCTCAAGGACATGAAGGTGGCCGGAGAGTCGCTGTCGTGGCTGCAGGTTGGCATCGGCATTTCCTCGTCGGAGAACAACGAGAAGAGTGCTCAGGAGGGAGCCTAACTACTCACACAGCCGAGGTCACACCAATTAATTAATCTACTGATCAAGTAATTAGATTTTGACCTTTGTTGGGTACGTATATATATAGAGTAAGCACTTACCATATATTAATTGTCATATGGAGTATATGCTCGGTGTATATGCTGCATATG
Source organism: Triticum urartu (assembly GCF_003073215.2). Taxonomy (NCBI): domain Eukaryota; kingdom Viridiplantae; phylum Streptophyta; class Magnoliopsida; order Poales; family Poaceae; genus Triticum; species Triticum urartu. Next base: position 430,811,866 of record NC_053027.1, on the reverse strand, counting down.
CATGTAATATTATTGCAAAGTTAGAAACTGAATGCCCTATGTGCATACGCCATCCCAACTTCCGGGGAACTACTGTTGGCGACTGTAATTATGCAAGTCGGCTTATTTCCAACATGTTTCCTTCCGGTTTTTTAGAAAGCATTGGATTTATTTTCTTCTACTCTTTCTATCATGTAACTGTAATTAATTAATTGATTAATATGTTGCTCCGCAAGAGTTTCTAAACCAGTATTACTAGAAGACACCCACGTGTTGCGGCGGAACTAAACAACAATTTAGAGAGATATAACAAAATGAAAACATGTGTGCGATATTTATCTGAGTGACACATTTCAAAATGAAACCAGTATATTTCATGCATCTTCTCATTTCCAATCTCACCATACTACTGAGAGTTTGAAACAGCTGAGTACATATATGTAGCTTATTCGGGGTTTCTAAAGAATATGACATTGTGACTTACAGTGAGGATGACAACTATTTTGATGGAGGCTACAATGTGGCCTACAATAACAAAGACAACAACGTGGTATTTAACCGAGGAAAATGAAGGAAAGCTAGTTGAAATTACCCCAAGCTACCTCTCGCTCAACCAATGACCTACAAATCCGAAAGGCGCCTTAGAAGATTCATATTAAAAGGATGGTCAATTGATAAAGAGAAGAGTAATTGAATCACTCAAAAGAAAATGAAGTTTTCAGAAAATTAGGGCATACAAAAATATAACTTTGATGATAAATGCCATAGTAAAAAATCTTAATGTACAACACATGTGACCACTTCGAGAGAATAATTGCACAAAATAGGAGCTAGGTGGCAGATGATTGTATATTTGTATCCATGAGCACGAAACATGTGGAGTTAGACATCCATGTATCATAATATCATACTTGCATGAAGTATGTTAGGCATGGAAAGATTATAGTAAATAACACAATTACGAACCAGCAAATACGGTTAAAACTAAATTTCTATAAGACCAAGTGATTTGTTGCACATCCAGAAACATAAAAATTAGGAAATATAAATACTTACTATAGGGCATCTTCAAAGCGAACCATCAAATCGTCCGCTTTCGTCCGGACCGTGCTGTCCGGACAGAGAATGCCATCCAACGCGGTACCCGATCGATCCGTAGAGCGGCCCGGACATCCGTTTTCCTGCAAAATGAAATCAAACAATGGAGGGCTTTGCTGAAATCCGGACATCCGTCTAGCCAGTGAAAAGCCACTATGTGGCCTCGTCCGTGTAGGATGATGGAAGGCTAATGCTATTTGGCAGAATGAGAACGTGATTAGTAATTGATTAGCATGATGTTTGGCGGAAGGCTTCAAGCTAGCTAGCTTGATTTGACGGAAGGCACATAGTTAGCTGATTTACTTAGCGGAAAGTTGTAATTATTACTAAATGCATTGCTTCCGCCAAATGTTAGAGCACCTTCTTCAAAAGCACTGATGTTAATTAATCTCTTTTCTTTTTTTCCAAAATGCATTGTTTGGCTGAAGTCTTTGGCGAAGCTGCATGCAATGCAATGCAATGCATTGCTTTGTGTTGCATTTGGCCAAAGGTGTGTGTAATGCATGTTGCTTGTTTGGCAGAAGATGTTGTTTAGTTTTTTCTTTAATTTGACTGTTGTTTAGCATGTTTAGTAGAAAGATTGTTGCGGACATTTGTGGCTACGATTGGATGGCCGGCTCTCACATTAGTGTCTGCGGACTGGTCTTCGATTCCCGAACGGATGCGTGTTTAGTTTGCGAAGCGTTGGATATGCCCTTATCTGGAGCTATATCTTGGCCTACCTAGTCGCTTTGTCTTAACGTCAGCAACTGTTGGGGCCCATTTGTCAGAATTTTTGACCGATGAAACTGACAAATCGATACGACTGCCGGATCTAAGGGACAAATCGGCTGATCAAAGGTGACAGTCTTGACCGTCACTGGATATAAGGGACAAATCGGCCGATCAAAGGTGACAGTCTTGACCGTCACCAAAAATGGACATACGTGAGAACAATGGATTCATCACATGAGATACGATATTACGTGACGGAAAAAGTGAAACTGTCAAGTTTTTTTTTGTGATGGCACTTTAGTGATTGTGGGGTGACAACCTAAACCGTCCGCAACACATTTTAGGTGCCGAAAAATGATTTTACGTGACACAAGTAAATTGTCGCTAAAAGTCTTCCGTTTTATAGTGAAAGCATAAAAAATATGTCAGAAAATTAAACAAGAGAAGAAAAAATATACCACGTGGGTAACTTACGGACTAACCAATAAACCGGGAAGTAACATTGTTAGGCATAGAAATGTCTGCAGAGGAAGAGAGACTAGGAGTACAACATGGAAATTCAGTCTCAAGTCCAGGCTGCAAAAAAACTGTACTAAACCTTCTAAACCCCATCATGTAGGGGCTCCCAACGGCCTAAACACCGATTTTGCCGAGTTGCAAATAAACTTATTTACAAGGAAAACCTTATCCTCCACCAGCGTGTGCTGCATCTGATCAACCGCCTGAGGAGGGGGCTGCGCATATATGTAATCCTATATACTTAAGAAGTTCACCCCCACTACATGATTTATCTCAACATGCAGGCTTTTCACGTCACCATGGTGCCACATCACCCTTCAGTTTCCAAACAACACCTAATCGATCTCTTTTCTGTGACCAACCACGCTCGGTCTTTCACCTACCGCGCTCTTCCACTCAGGAAGAAAAATTCTCCCTGAAGCGAGCGGCCGCCGTTTCCTCTTCCAATCACAAGCAGCCTGACATTAGTCTGGATGCATCATATCTCACTTCCGTCGGTGTCTCATCTTCATCTCCTCCTTCCCCTAAAAAGGCGTTTTACCTCCTCTTTATTTTTCCCTTTCCCTTCATCTCCCCCGTACAGTTTTCCTCACACAAACGAATCATCTCTCATTCTCTCTGTCTTATTATTGCATCCAATTCAACAGCAGTATATAGCCAACCATCGGATCAGCTGTTGCACAACTACCAGATCGAAAAATTTGCCACCTTCAGTAGCGATGGTGATGTTGAACTGCTGATGGCGCCATGCCACCACAGACCTGCACGCAGCTGCCGACCTGGGCTCCTATGATCACCGGTTAAACTAAGCCCTGTTGCCCATCAATAGAGCCTGTGGGTTCCGCCGTTCCGGTGGTCCGAGCCCCACGCCCAGTGCTCACCGTGATCCACATGCGCCATCGTCGGCGCCATCCTCGAACATCACCTGCAGGAAAGGTGGGGGCTCTCCTTCCTCTATTTTTTCGGATCTGAGCAATTTTTCTTTTTTTTCGTTGCATGGATCTGAGCAAGTTTAGTGATTTAGCTTTAGATTGATTCTATGATTTGGGTGTGGTAGGAAGCCTCTTTTTTAGCAGCTCCGCTCGATCTCCAAGCACCTTCTCTCCGGCAGAAAGTCTAGCCAATTCCTCTCACCTACAAACCTCTCTGATTGAAGAACAATCGTGTAAGCGTGTAAAGAGATAAGATAGATTGTGCTCAGCTATATGACCTACCTGGTAAGTTTTGACTGGAGTTACTAGATGGTGAAAATTTCTTTTCATTAGTTTTGTTTAATTTTCTAGAAGGAATAGACATATGAAACTTACTATTTACTACATGCAGCTACAGTCGTCTCTCTCTCTCTCTCCCTCTCTCTCTCGCGCACACACACATGTTATTTTAGTATGAATTCTATTTGTATTTTTATTGCTTTCCTTGGATTGTTCTGTAGAAGCAGCATATGACATAATGTTGTTCATTTTCAGGTTTGTTGTTCTCTAGCAGTATATTATTCCACTGTGAATAACATGAGATCGGTCTAATATCCGAGTGATACCATTGTGTGACTAGCATTATCGTTCATCTACTCCAAGGTTCAAAATTCAAGGTTTTGTTTTTCGGTTGCTAGGCATTCTGGAGGTTCCATGTTTTATGCAATTCGTCCATGCTGAGATATAATTTCAAATGCCACGTGGTTTCATACTCCCAGTCATGTCCTTAACATGTCTATTTGCTCCTCCTACATATTCCTTTCATATATGTCATAGCACAGCCCATAATCAAATAGTGCATTTCCTGCTTCTAAAAGGTACGTTTTTTCTTCCCTTAATTTGGTGATACATCATAATTTACAGGTTTCTAATGGTGTTAGTGTTTTTTCTGCTGAATGCTCAACCTGACCGCACCTTTAGGTTTACATTCATGTTTTTAATATAGTGAAGAATATAGTACACTTCCTTGGGTAGGATGTACAAGTTTGATGACAAATAAGGGCCAATGAGGGTGCTATCGTGTTTCCTGGTTTGGAGATAGATCTTATCATTTTATTTTATTTTATTTTATTTATATGACGTGTTTCTGGTTCGGAGATAGATGCTAGAATAGTAACCGATGTTAAGTTTTCATGCACGCATGTATAACTACAATGAAACAATCTTCTCTATGGTTAAGCACTTGGATATTATCTTTTCAAACCTATGGCTTAACTTGACAAATGTAATAATAAAATATAAATTTCTACAGTTAGAATATCACTAGATGATTGCTCTGGTGTTGATGACAATTCTAGCCTAAAAAGTCTATCCTCGCTGAGAGTCAACTATGACCCCATCTGATTATCCTTTGGTTTAATTGTTAAATGTAACCTGGCACCCTATTAATTAAGATGTAATAAAATGGAGTATATATGTTCTTCTACTCGGGAACCATGCCATTTTTACACCTTTGGATGATAAATCTCAGCAAACTATACATCCATTCCTTTTCGTCTCAGTGATGCATTCTGAATTTCTAATTAAGAAAATAGGGAGATGCTCTAAACAATGTTTCCTAACATTTCATATTGTTCCATCCAAGGTTCAAAGAAAAGTTATGTGGTTATTATTTCTTAGAATAAATCATTCTTTTGTACGACAAATTCCCGCAGCAACGCGCGGGGTATTATCTAGTTCTCCTAGAAACATAATACAAATAGTAGCCCCTGGCTTTTGTCAACGGTCATCCCATATCACAAGCTAATAGGGAATCATCGAGGAATCGACATAAAAAGAGTCAAAACATATAGATAGCACCTCAAAATATAGAAACCAAATGTAGGAACCGTCCACAAAGGTAGTAATCATGCGCTCAAGGCAACCCACATGTATCAGCTAGCCAAGCAGCTATCACACAAGAAATCTTAGTAAGGATATATGATAGACAAAAGGAAATATAACAACAGAAGAAAAGAAAAACAAACCTTCCAAGAGGAGTGTCGGTGTCAAAACCGGCGGATCTCGGGTAGGGGGTCCCGAACTGTGCGTCTAGGCCGGATGATAACAGGAGACAAGGGACACAAAGTTTTACCCAGGTTCGGGCCCTCTCGATGGAGGTAAAACCCTATGTCCTGCTTGATTAATATTGATGATATGGGTAGTACAAGAGTAGATCTACCACGAGATCGAGGAGGCTAAACCCTAGAAGCTAGCCTATGGTATGATTGTTGATGTGTATGTTCTACGGACTAAAACCCTCTGGTTTATATAGACACCGGATAGGGTTAGGGTTACATAGAGTCGGTTACAACGGTAGGAGATCTTCATATCGGTATCGCCAAGCTTGCCTTCCACGCCAAGGAAAGTCCCTTCCGGACACGGGATGGAGTCTTCAGTCTTGTATCTTCATAGTCCAGGAGTTCGGCTGAAGGTATAGTCCGGCTATCCGAACACCTCCTAATCCAGGACTCCCTCAGTAGCCCCTGAACCAGGCTTCAATGACGATGAGTCCGGCGCGCAGATTGTCTTCGGCATTGCAAGGCGGGTTCTCCTCCAAATTCCGTGTACCTGTTTGAATAAAGTCCGGTTTCTTGTAGATGTTGCGCTCCTTGGCTTCTATGCCCAATAATGGCCGCTTCCCACGTATCAAACGAATACGAAAAGTCTGAGTGTTTTTACATTCACACCCCTAGCCGCGTAAATGAGCTGCCCTATTTAAGGGGATGAGGATTTAGATCCAATCCACACCTTCTCTCCTCCGCGAGTGTTCATCAGGGCACATCCGACAAAGGTCCATTCCACCATGGCCAGCCATCGCAACTCCTCCCCTCGCCCTTCCAGCCCTAAGCCTGGATATTGGGAGAGATGTTCCACCCCGCACAGCAAGCTAGTGACGCTCCAGACCAAGGGATTTCTCCCCCCGGCCTATATGGTCCCGGTTCGAGCCGGTCTTGCCGTCTACAACGGCGGAGAGCAAGCAGAGAATGCCCCTAATCCCTCCAAAGGAGAGCGGGTGTGCCTTGTCCCTTACTTAGTAAGGGGGCTTGGATTTCCAATCCACCCATTTCTCCGGGGGCTGCTGGAGTTCTACGGCCTCTAGCTACATCATCTCACGCCTACCTCAGTATTGCATATCGCGGGCTTTGTAGCCCTCTGCGAGCTGTTCTTGGGTATTGAAGCTCATTTCGAACTGTGGAAGGAGTTATTTTGCCTCGTGCCCCATTCCAAGAAGGGGTCAATGTATCAAGTAGGCGGAGCCGAAGTGTGGCGCATCGCCGGGACTGGATATCTGTTCGGAACCCCAAAGAAGGCGTCCGAAGACTGGCCCTCAGAATGGTTCTATATAGAAGACGTCCTGCTACCGGATCCTGTCTGGATCGGCCTCCCTGAATTCAACAGTGCTCCCTTAAAGAAGCGCCTAAGCTGGCGCCCACGGAGCCCTCAGAGGGAAAGCGACAGGGACATCATTTACCTGATGGGCCGAATAATATTGTTAGCCCATTCCGGACTAACCATGATCGGGGTTATGGCCGAATGCATTAGGCGGGGGGTGCAGCCGCTTCAGTATAGAAGCCACCCCATGTGGGACTTCAACGCGGAGGACGACGCCACCCGCTACGGTCGTAAGGGGCCGGATTTAGCTGCCGCTCTACTGAAGATCTTGTCCACTTTATATAAGGGAGAAGAGGAGGAATTCCTCCGCGTCAACCCTTAGGGCGGATTCTCCATGCACAATCCCCCAAGCTGGGTAAGCGGCCGTATTTACTTGTCTATCCGTTTTGTATTCCCATTGTTAAATATTCAGTCTGATGACTTCAACGCAGGAACTGCGCCGGGCTGTTAAGGAAATAAGCAGCTCTCCTCCACAACCCGAGGACCCAGGACGGTCCCTCGACCCGGCCTCTCAAGAGGATCCGAACATATCTGTGGAGCTGATTGATGGAGTGTTCCATCAATTGAGCGGGGACAATGCCTTGGTGGCCATTACGGCCGATTACCCAAGGTTAATCCTGACGCCCAGGTACCTGAGATCGAAGTCCCAGTACCCCGAATAGGTGTCCGCCCACTCGTGTTCAGTTTCCTAATTGTAACCGAACTTTACAGGGGAGGTTTTTAAGGCGGAAGGCCGAACCTGCGGCAACAAGCCAACGAGGGGCCGCAGGGCCCTGTGGGCCGAAAAGAAGTGCAGTCCGGACCGAGGCGTCAGCGCAAAGGTATATCGCACCCCCTTATCCCAGGTGTTATACCTTCGAGGCACATTGACACTCGTGCTCTCTTCAGGACAAAGAGACCTCGCCGGACTACACCCGGAGAGGCTGCCAATCACGCCTCCACCAACCAGGCTCCAAAGCCTGGTCCAGAGGCGGAGGCGAACGCAAGGCGCGCGCCAGACGCTCCTTCGACGGAGGATGTGGATGGGTTGTCTGCCACCAACTCTGAGGTGGAGAGTGCCATGAACCACAGGCGTCGCCGGACAATTCTTCGCGACGCTTGTTTCTCCCAAGGGGCGTTAGATTCCTTTAACTCGGGAGATGCGCACCTCCGTGCCGCTTAAAATGGTCTAGCCAGAGCCACGGAGCAATATGTAAAAGACATACGGGTAAGAAAATTTTGGTAATTATATATATAGCAGTAGCCCTCGAGACTTGAAACAGTTAGAATAACTGATTTAAGGATCATTTGATATGCAGGTTCTTACAGAAAAGAATTTCCTACTATCCAAGGAGCTGGAAGAGTGCAAAGCCCAACTGGAGGCCGCACTAGCCGCGGCAGGGGAGCCTAAGGAGACCCCCTCTGGTAATATACACTTCGAAAGATAAGTATTTTGCGAAGCACGGCTTTGGTGCGAATCTGAAAAATGAGATTGCAGATGGCGCCGGATTGAATCCGGAAAGGCAACACCTCCTACGCCAGCTAAAGGCTGGTGAGAGGGTGCTATTAAAGGTGATGGGGGAGAAGAACGATCTCCAAGATGCCAACACCAGGCTGGGCGTCGAGCTGAAAGATGTTCGTGCCCAGCTGTCAGACTCCGTGGAGGAGAATCAGTGGTTTCGGCGCGGCATATTTAGTAAGTGCTTGAACGAACCTTTTGAAAGAAAGTTCGGCGGGGAAGTCGACTAACAGAGCAATGTCTGTAGGTGTGCTAACAGGTCGTCCTGCAGAGGAGATGCCCGGTTCTACGGGTGACCTTCTTCCCGAGCTCTCGCAATTGCTTGATCGAGTTCGGCAGGCGATGCGAGGCGTCGCCCAGGCCCTGTGGCCATCCGTCTCCATGCCCGAAGGTCTTGGAGAGCTTGCGGAGAAGCTAAAGGGAGCACGGCGGCGCTTCCGATTGTGGAAGATATCAGCCTGCCATCAAGGCGCTAGGGAGGCCTGGGCCATGGTGAAGACGCGGTACGCAAAGGCTAACCCCAACCACATGGCCGAGGTCGGTCCAGTAGGGCCCGATGGGAAGGAGATCCCTGTAAGCTTAGTATACGGCCAAGTAGAGTTGGCCGCAAAGTATTCCCAGCAGGACTGTAAATTAGACAGCCTGTTAGATGGTATTGAAGAGGAATACAACCAGTCAAAATGACTATGTAATTTAATTGACATTTATAATGCCTTCTAGCCGGATTGTAGATCATTTATCATGGCCGACCTTTTCGCTTTAGCCTCGGGACCTGATGGTCCGGAGTGTGTCCGAATTCCCATGCGGTTATATAGGAACCGGGGAATGCATGGAGACCAGGCGTAGGGGTCATTAGGGCGTGAACAGACAAGTGCCCGACTAGGTATGTTATATTACATGGTTAGTAAGAAACATCTTCCAGGGAGAATAGTTTCGTTAGGGGTTCCTTTCCCTGGGAGGCATGCCCTAAGGTGCATGTCCATGCTGCGAAAAGAAACACAGGAAAAACATCTGGGGGCGTATAGATAAAAAAAAGATCATCTTTAGTTCATCGACCGAATATTCCCTTAAGAACGCTAGCTTTCGGCTTCACCCAGTCTGAGGTACACGTCCGGCTGACCCGGCAGTAACAATCGCAGAGGTGCTCCCTTTACCACCTAGCCGAACAATCAGGAACGTAGGGGGTAAGCACAGGAGCCAGGCAACCCAGCTTGGCCAAAACTTAAGTCATATCGATGCATATAATGGTGAATAAAAGGTACATGCCGAAGTGTGACACATGTGTTGGGCATGAAGCCCGTATGAATAAGCTTCTGTTTAAAGAAGCCCCCAGGTTTAATGAGCGCGGATAGCGCGTCACTTTATGAGCCTTTAGAGGCTATAAGAGAGAGAGAGAGAGAGAAAAGAAGAGAAATGTAAGACAGAAAATATAAAAAATGGACAGAGGAAGGAGACGAACACAGAGTCCGACTCTAGGCATAGAATTTTCGGAGACGGGCTGCGTTCCATGGGTTTGGCTCGAGTCGGTTATCCGATGCATCCTGCAGGCGGTACGCTTCACCAGTCAGGACTTGGTCAATTATGAAGGGACCTTCCCACTTGGGCTTGAGTTTGTCCTTTTTCTTGTCCGGTAGTCATAGAACTAATTCGCCAACGTTGTAATGTTTGGCCCGTACTTCTCTGCTTTGGTATCTTCGAGCCTGCTGTTGACAGAATGCGGAACGGGCTTTTGCCACGTCACGCTCCTTCTCCAATGCGTCCAAGCTGTCCTGTCGATCGAGCTCGGCTTCTCTTTCTTCGTACATGCGCACTCGAGGTGAGTCATGAATGATATCGCAAGGCAAAACTGCCTCTGCTCCGTACACCATAAAGAATGATGTGTATCCGGTGGTGCGATTCGGCGTGGTCCGCAGCCCCTAGAGTATGGAGTCGAGCTCCTCTACCCAGTGCGTGTTAGATTCCTTGAGGGACCGCACTAATCTGGGTTTGATGCCGCTCATGATAAGACCATTTGCACGTTCGACCTGACCGTTAGTTTGTGGGTGATAGACGGAAGCATAATCGAGCTTGATGCCCATGTTTTTGCACCAGAGTTTTACCTCGTCGGCCGTGAAGTTCGTGCCGTTATCTGTGATGATGCTGTGGGGGACGCCGTAACAGTGTACAACCCCGGATATAAAGTCTATCACCGGTCCGGATTCGGCCGTCTTAACAGGCTTGGCTTCTATCCATTTGGTGAACTTATCCACCATGACCAGTAAGTATTTTTGCTTGTGGGTTCCGCCTTTAAGGGGTCCAACCATGTCAAGCCCCCAGAACGCGAAGGGCCAAGTAATGGGGATAGTTTGGAGGGCGGTGGGTGGCATATGGCTTTGGTTTGCAAAGAGCTGGCAACCGGTGCATCGTTGGACTAAGTCCTGAGCGTCTGGCCGGGCCGTCGGCCAATAAAAGCATGTATGGAAGGCCTTACTTACAAGAGACCGGGCTGCAGCGTGATGACCGCCAAGTCTGGCATGAATTTCAGCCAGGAGGTTCCGCCCCTCCTCTTCGGAGATGCACCTTTGAAGGACTCCGGTAGTGCTTTTCTTATAAAGCTCTCCCTGGTGGACTCTGTAGGCTTTGGATCGCCATACTATGCAGCGTGCCTCATTTTGGTCCTCGGGGAGTTCCTGCCTAGTAAGGTAGGCGAGGAATGGTTCTGTCCACGGGGCGATGACGGCCATTATTACGTGGGCTGAAGGTGTTATTTCATTGGCAGAGCCTCCGATTATGTCAGAATGTTCGGTGTCGGGCAGTGCGGTTGGGTCCGGGCTATTATTGTTCGGCTCCCCTTCCCATACTATGGATGGCTTGAATAGCCTTTCCAAGAAAATGTTGGGGGGGGGACTACATCGCGTTTTGCGCCGATGCGTGCCAGGACATCTGCCGCCTGATTATTTTCCCAGGCTATATGGTGAAATTCAAGCCCCTCGAACCGAGCTGACATTTTTAGGACGGCGTTGTGGTAAGCTGCCATTTGTGGATCCTTGGCATCGAAGTCTCCATTTATTTGGATATTGCGAGGTTTGAGTCCCCGCGCACCTCTAGGCGTTGAATGCCCATGGATACTGCCATCCGGAGACCATGTAAAAGGGCCTCATATTCGGCTGCATTGTTGGAGTCCGTGTACATAATATGTAGTACGTATTGAACTGTGTCTCCTGTGGGGGACGTCAAAACGACGCCAGCCTCCAGTCCGGCCAACATCTTGGAGCCGTCGAAATGCATGATCCAATTTGAGTATGTGCCGCACTATTTAGGGAGTTCGGCCTCCGTCCATTCTGCGACGAAGTCGGCCAAGACTTGTGACTTGATGGCTCGTCGTGGCTTATAATTTATGTCGAACGGGAGGAGCTCAATGACCCATTTTGCAATCCGGCCCGTTGCGTCACGGTTGTTTATAATATCGTTAAGTTGTACTTTTGAGGCTACTGTTATTGAACACTCTTGAGAGTAGTGTCGTAGCTTCCGGGATGCCATGAATACCGCGTACGCAATCTTTTGATAATGCGGGTATCGTGATTTGCAGGGAGTGAGGACAGTGGACACATAATAGACCGGCTTTTGAAGGGGAAATTTGTGTCCGTCCGCTTCTCGTTCGACGACGAGCACTGCGCTTACAACCTGATGTGTTGCTGCAATGTATAATAGCATTGGTTCGCCAATGTTTGGCGCGGCCAGGACGGGTTTGTTGCCAGTATGGATTTTATTTCGTCGAGTCCGGCCGTGGCTGCGTCCGTCCATTTGAAGTGTTCGGTGCGCCGAAGGAGGCGGTAGAGGGGTAGGGCCTTTTCTCCCAAGCGGGAGATAAAACGTCTTAGAGCCGTCACGCATCCGGTTAACTTTTGTATTTGTTTGAGGTCCTTTGGGATATCCAGTTGCGACAGAGCTCAGATCTTGGCTGGATTTGGTACAATTCCTCTACCGGATACAATGAAGCCCAAGAGCTTTCCGGCTGGAACGCCGAAAATGCATTTTTCCGGGTTGAGCTTGATGTCGTATATTTGGAGGTTATCAAATGTGAGCCTCAAGTCGTCTACTAGAGATTCAACATGTCTAGTTTTGACGACCACATCATCTACACATGCCTCCACTGTTTTGCCGATCTGGCTTGCCAGACATGTCTGAATCATGCGCTGATATGTTGCGCTGGCGTTTTTGAGCCCGAAGGGCATCGTGTTGAAGTAGAATGGTCCGTATGGTGTGATAAATGCCGTTGCGGCTTGGTCTGGTTCTGCCATCTTGATTTGATGGTAGCCAGAATATGCGTCGAGGAAACACAATGAATCATGTCCTGCGGTAGCGTCAATAATTTGATCGATGCGAGGGAGGGGGAAGGGATCCTTTGGGCAAGCCTTGTTAAGGTCTTTAAAATCAACACACAGGCGCCATGATTTGTCCTTGTCTGGTACCATCACCAGGTTTGCTAGCCAGTCCGGATGTTTTATATCTCTGATGAATCCGGCCTCCAATAGCTTTGCTAGCTCCTCTCCCATGGCCTGTCTCTTAGGTTCAGAAAAACGCCGAAGAGTCTGTTTGACAGGTTTGAATCTTGTTTGAATATTTAAGCTGTGCTCGGCCAGCCTGCGTGGGATTCCTGGCAGGTCTGAAGGGTGCCAGGCGAAAATGTCCCAGTTCTCTCGTAGAAACTCTCGCAATGCGGCGTCGACATCAGGGTTTAACTGTGCCCCGATGGAAGCTGTTTTATTGGGGTCCGTTGGATGGACTTGGAATTTGACTATTTCGTCCGCCGGTTTAAAGGAGGTGGACTTGAATCTTTTGTCGAGTACCACATCGTCCCTATTCACCGTAGAGCGCAGTCCAGTCAGCTCCTCAGCCGCTAGGGCTTCGGATAGTGCCTCGAGGGCCAGTGCAGCTGTCTTGTTTTCGACGCGGAGTGCTATGTCCGGATCACTAGCGTGACCTCTTCGGACCTGTAATTATCCGGCGTGCCGAACACCACATCTAGCGTGATTTTTCCTGTACAACGCGCTTCCCGACTGGGGATTATTCCTCTAAAGGTTGTGCTGCTTCGCTCAATGCGGTTCCAGTCTATTTCCATTTTTTGAAGGGTCTCCTCATAAATGAGGTTCAATCCGCTGCCGCCGTCCATGAGTACCTTGGTAAGACGAAAGCCGTCCACTATTGGATTGAGGACCAATGCGGCTGGTGCTCGGGCTGTTCGGAATTTAGGTTCATCACTGGCGTTAAAGGTAATAGTCGTGTCATTCCATGGGTTTATTTTTGCTACTTGGTAGACTTCGGCAAGGCTGTGGAGTGTCCTTTTTCGCATATTATTTAATGCGAAAGTCTCGAAGACTGTTAATACCGTATTGCTGTCTCTGGGGTGGCTTTCTGTGGCCTCCGGAATTAGAAGATTTTCGCCAATTTTGGCCACCTGCCGGAGTATCCAACATGCTCTGAGGCTGTGAGTTGGTGTGGCATCCTCTGTACTGTGAATTTTACAGGGTCCATTAAGCCACCCTTCCAGTACGGTTCCATTCCCTGTAGAGGGTTTTTGCTTTTTAGTGCTTGACCCGGATGACTCGTGATGATGCACCCTTTTATTTCGGACTGGGTTTGTATTCAGGGCCGGATTGTCCCAAAATTTTATTTCGGTTTTCCAGACGCTTTCCATCACACAGTACTTTCGTACAATGGACGCCAAGTCAGCGAAGCGTGTAATATCACGGCGACTTATGGCGTTGAGTATTCCCTTGTCCGTGCAATTATTGCAGAAGATTGAGATTGCGTCTTCCTCGCGGTAGTCCCTTAGCATGTTCTTAACCAGGAGGAATCTGGCCCAGTAATGATGTACTGTTTCATCGGGTTCTTGCCTGATTTTGGATATCTCGCTTATGTTGGGGTGGGTGGGTGGAATTAAATCCGAAGCCTCACCCCATCTAAGGCTCAGAGGCCGAGGAATTTCTGAACTCGAAAATTTGGATTCCTGGATGTTGTCTAATGAATCCAGCCCGTCGCCTGACTCTAAGTTCAGGTCTTGAGTGATATCCTCCCCTTCGCGGGTATCTGGCTTGGAGGGATCGGGAATCCGGACGTAGCGAGTCCTTAAGATAGATGAAGGGTCGCCGCACAGTCCCTCTACCATGGCAACGTGATGGGTGACTTGGGGAGAGTTAATCTCTCTCAGATCGGTTTTAGGCCCAATCTGGTCGTAATCCGTAGCGACTCCCAGGGCGGCGAAGCGATCCAAGAGCTCGTTTATGGAGGAAAGCTCTATTGGATCTAACTGCTCGGCGAGTTCCGAGTTGACATGAAGATTGTTTTCGATGGCTCGAGAGGTCATCGTCGGCGCAGAAGCCGAACAGGCGGTCATAAGAAAGCCACCTAACCGGAGGGTTTGGCCAACAGCCAAAGCTCCCTTAGCAACGGTGCCATCTTTAAAGACGGGGCGAGGCATCCTTTCTGATGGCGACGACACAGAGGAACTCTCAATGGAAGCACCAATGTCGGTGTCAAAACCGGCAGATCTCGGGTATGGGATCCCTAACTGTGCGTCTAGGCCGGATGGTAACAGGAGACAAGGGACACGAAGTTTTACCCAGGTTCGGGCCCTCTCGATGGAGGTAAAACCCTACGTCCTGCTTGATTAATATTGATGATATGGGTAGTACAAGAGTAGATCTACCACGAGATCGAGGAGGCTAAACCCTAGAAGCTAGCCTATGGTATGATTATTGATGTGTATGTTCTACGGACTAAAACCCTCCGGTTTATATAGACACCGGGTAGGGTTAGGGTTACATAGAGTCGGTTACAACGGTAGGAGATCTTCATATCCGTATCGCCAAGCTTGCCTTCCACGCCAAGGAAAGTCCCTTCCGGACACGGGACAAAGTCTTCAATCTTGTATCTTCATAGTCCAGAAGTCCGGCTGAAGGTATAGTCCAGCTATCCGAACACCCCTTAATCCAGGACTCCCTCAAAGAGGCAATCCAAAAGAAAGAAGAAAAGCTCTAGTAAAAAATACATAACTGGGCCACACACGCTCAAATCGGGACAAAACCATCCATTTATTGAATTCATGGACCAACTAGTTACTATAAAGTCCGAACTATGGGAGAGAGCCGAACATTATACTCCAACACTCCCTCTCATGTTTGTGCTTGTTTGGAGTATATGACCGTGTGCAGCGGAGGGGGGCAAGGTGGCAATTATTTATTATGTTTATTGGATTTTGAACCATAACCTCTTGGTTGTAAGTTTATACACCTAATCAGTTCATCCATCAGTTCGGATTGATGGAGAGATGCGGAATCGGGGCAGGCCGTAATTATTTATTGCATTTTATTGGATTTTGAACTCTAAACCTCTTGGTTGAGTTTATGCACATAACCAGTTCACCCATCAGTCTGAACTGATGAAGAGAGACGAGCAATATATTTCAACACCATCCACCTAACGAACCCCGGGGATCCGCCCCCAGCAATCCTCTTATCCTCCAATGGCAATTTCTGGATGCATCGTAATGAGACAGTTCGACCGACAACACATCGGTTGCCCATCCAAACGGCTTTACACGATGCACATAACAGTCCACCAGCAAATCTATGATGTTGGCTGATGCGAACTGGGTCATGATCTTTCGACGAGAGGCGATAACTACGATTTTGTGGGACTTGACCCTCACGATCCGGCTACCAATCATACACGGAGAACCGTACACGACTAATATCCACGACAGTCGATGAACCAACTCCACAGCGTTATCGACCGAACCAACGGTGCAATCAACCTATCCACAGAGAATTTTTCCTGCAAACAAATCGAAAAACATACAAGAAAATAATAGATAAGCAATCTGAAATTGCAAATATGCTAGATGAAATAAATCTCACGATGATGTTTCAATAGGATGTCTTGACTGTTGCAATAGCTGCTACGAGCGAAGATAAATAAAAATAGTAACAGCTAAAATTCTATAAACAAAACCCGAGTCTAACCCGGACAGATCCTAGTATTTGCGTTGCAACAGTTGGGTTGCAAAACTGGCCGACGTGACACCGCATGTTGGCATATGAAAACTCCAATTAGCGCTGCCACATATGGGCCTACGGGCCACTTCCTTGAATTTATAATTAGCATGCATGCTACAGCACGTGGTTGACTCAAGGTGAAGCAAATTTTTAGTCAAATCCTATTTGACGCTGCAGGCATCTGGTAATGTGTGTTTCTGCAAACGGGCGCGTACAGCGCCCCACACTGGGCCGGCCCATCTTATCTTTTTCTCCTTTCCGTTATGAAGAAACAAAAAGGGAGCAGCGCCCCGCGGTATGGAACTCACGATCTCCTCTTCGAGTTAGCAGGTACTCCCTTCGTCTTAGTTATAAGTGATTTGACTTTGTACTAACTTTGTACTAAAGATAATATAAAGTTGAATCACTTATTTTAGGGCTGAGGAAGTAGTAACCACCACGCCACCTCGCAAAGATCTGATGACTAGCATACTTTTGTGTCTTTTCTTTTTTCCTTTTTTCTTTTTTTCCTTTTTTCTTTTTTGTTTCTGTTTTTTCTTTTCTTGTTTATGTTTATGTTTTTCCTTTTCCTCTTCCTGGCTCGATGATTTTTTATAAAATCTGTGAACTTTTTCAAAAATGATGATTTTTTTTCAAAATCGATGAACTTATTTGATGAATTTTTTTAAAAAAATTGATGAGCTTTTTTAAAGTTTGATGAATTTTTTTTCAAAAGCGATGAACTTTTTTCAAATGTGATGAACTTTTCTTTAAATCCAGTGAATTTTTTTCAAATCTGTGAACTTTTTTCAAATCTGATGAACTTGTTCAAATTTCATCAAATTTGTAAAAAGTTAATTGAAAAATGAAAAGGTTCACCGATTTGAAAAGAGTTCACGAATTTGATTTTTTTTATCATATAAGGAATAAACAAGAGAAAATCAGAAAAAAGAATAAGGAAAAAAGGAAAAAGAAGTAGAAAAGAATGAAAATGGTACGACCTACCGGATAGACATAATGGCCGAGTGGTTAGCTGGTTTTAGCACGAAACGGTAGGTACCTGGTTCGAGTCTGCTTGTGCGCGCTAATTTTTCTTTTATAACTTTCCCTTTCGGAGAGCCCGTACTGTCTTTTATCTGCGCACATTTCTTTCTGGTACGTTCTTCAAATCATTCGTTCTTGAGTACAAGAAAAACAATATCGTATTCTTTATAATTGAATAAAATTTACTAAGGAACAAAAATACTTGGTTATTAATTTGTCGTTTAATATTTGCAGACGTTTTTATAATGGACGCGTCTAGGCAGCAAACGCGTGCTTCCTGTAGTTCCCTGGCACACACCCCATTTAAGGAAGATATCATCCCCCGTCTAGAAAGAGGAACCAAAAAAGGGAAGTCCTATCATCTGATGCCCCCGCACACCAACCAACAAAAAGAAAAGATCTCTCGCGCACCAACTAGCACCACTCTCCTTCCCCGATCACGTGCAGAAAGTCCCACATGTTGTCCTTCCCACCAACCCATCGCATGCCTCGGCTTCTCACTGGCCTTCTTCCTCCCAGATCTCGAACCACATGAAAGCTCATCTCGCCTCTGCCTCCTCTGATGGCCACCATGCAACAAGAACTGCATAAAAAAATTAAGGAACTCACATCAATTTTGCGCTACAGATACCCCTGCACATCCACCCCATCCATACATCCCTCCAACTCAACAGTAAAAAAGGCATTAAAAATCCTAAGAAAAGATGATCTAATTGTTCAGGAAAAACAGGGATCCAACAAGAAAGAGTTGCCTACAGTAGTGAAGATCCTAGTAAAATGGTTGTTAGACACTTTGCTAGATTTGTCTGACACTCCTATGTGGCTTTTCGGTTAGACAAGTTATGTCGTGTTGTAGGCAATTTTCATAATGCTTCCAGGCAACTTCTGTTTCTGAAAACAAAATCGACAGTAGGATAGTTTTCTTTTGGTTTGTTTACTGTTTGGGCAATTTGTGCTTGCGGTGCAGGCAAATTTTATGAGTTGAAAACCAATTTATGCAGCTAGCTAATTTGTTTGTTGCCAAAAAAGTAGAAGGGGAAATTAAAAGCAAGTCTTCCTATAATGTAGGCAATATGTATATAAGTTTTAGGCAACTCATTTTTTTTGTTGTAACAGGAAAGCTAACAGCGAGCTACTCAGGAGGCAGAAAAATACTACTTCCTCCGTCCGGGTTTATTAGGCCTAAAGACAACTTCTTTTAGACCAAGACACATAGTAATTTGCTCACATTAATTCTTTCATTCTACTCCCAATGCACTCTCTCACATGCATGCAGCCAATGAAAAAGCATGCATGAAGTGTATTAATTTTCCGGCCTTAGCACCAACAATAATGACTTTCAATGCAACCAATGAAATGGCTGCATGCATGCACCTTTCCAAAGCAAGGCCTTTTAAAAAGGGACATGCTTGTGATGCTGAGAGGCCTAATAAACCCGGACGGAGGGAGTAGTTGCAAAGATATTAGGGTTTTATGAAGTTTACCTAGAAGTGGCTGGCAAAGCTTCTTGCTTGCAAAGATGGAAAATACTACTCCTTCCTACCAAAATAAGTGACTCGACTTTTGTAAAAATAAGTGACTCGACTTTTGTACTAAAGCTAGTACAAAAGTCGAGTCACTTATTTTGGGAAGGAGGGAGTACTAAAAAGCAAGTACTTCTGGGATGCAGGCAAAATGCATATAAGTTTGAGGCAACTATTTTTTTGGTGAGAAATAAATTCGGTAGTTCTTTGTGGTTGTGCAAAGCTTACCTAGGAGTGGTTGTTGAAGCTTCTTGCTATGGCATGTACACAAAACCTCGAAAACGTTGCTTTGACATTGTTTTAGAATTTAGTGCTCCCCCTGCAACAAAACAAGCAGAAAAAGGAAACACGCCTCAGGTCCTGCACCCCCATCAGGTGCTTATGCACTCCAACCCGATCTCGGATCTCCTACACCCAAAGCTAGCCCTATGGTTCCTAGAGACCCCCAAAATCGATAAGTAAGGAAGAGCAAAGACTAAATGGACTCTGCATCGAACTCATTAGCTTGCTTGCCCCAAAGAAAAATGATAAAATAAAGTGCAAGTAAGGAGCAACTACTAGTAGATACAGGTAATTGCCTACAAATTTCAGGCAAAAGAAATGTGGTCCTATATTCTGTGGAACATCAAGTTGGTGTCCCCCTGGGCAAATGCATTTGTTATTGGAAGCAAGTTGTGATATGACCTAAGCAATTTGCATGGTATATCCAGGTAAACTCCTATTTTTTTTTAAAAAAATACGAGATTGAAAAAGGTAGCAACTCGTACTGGGTTTGTAGGCAATTTCCATAGATTCTATAGCCAACTCATTAGCTTGCTTGCTGAAGAAAAGTAAAAGTAGTAGTCAAGAGCAACTACTACTGGTTTGTAGGAAATTTGCCTACAAGTTTCAGGGAAAAAAATCTGAACCTATATTGTGTTAGTTAACTGGCTGAAGAAACAGCCTGTGTGATTTGAGAGTTATAGAACACCCTAACTCTAGGGGGGGGGGGGGGGGTCAGTTAACTGGCTTGTAACCTAGTGAGAACATATTGATAAGGGGTGGGGGCAGTGAGACATGCGCAAACCCCATCTAAATCCAGGCAAAAACGAAGGGGGACAAAAAAAAGAGGCCATGCCCCCCGGACTATGCATAGTACATTGGGGCAAAATACTATGTGATTGTAGGCAATATAGATATTAAATTGAGGCAAAAAAAAGTGTGATTGTAGGCAAACTGTGTGTTTGATTGTAGGCAAAAAATTGTGCTGCCATGTAACATAGGGGCAAAGGAAAACTATTTCCTAATGGATGATAAAATAAAGCAAATATGTATGTAGCTTGTAGGCAACTGTGATGTTGGTCTTAGGCAAATTTTTTATGTACTCTCATGGGATTGTGCATATTCTCTGCTGGGGGGGGGGCCCATTTAGGGGGAGTTGCTTATGCCAAAACAGCCTGACTTGCATTCTGGTCTCTCATGAGGAAACGACAAACAACTCTTCTACTTGTTTGTAGGCAACTCTAATTTTGATTGCAGGCAAGTCTACAATCGAAATACTGTCGACTTGATCTATTAGTTATTTAGGAAAAAAATGTAGACTTGATCTATTCGTTATTTTGATTGTAGGCAACATAGTTAGTAGTAGTATTAATTTATAATTCATTGATCTCGCATTGACGAGTTTAATGAGTACACAACCATTAAAGCAAAAAAAAACTGAACCATGTCAGCCAAATAAATAACAAAAACATTAGACACAACTTTAGGATTGTTCATTATCAGAGTTATTTTGAGGCAACTGCCTACAATGTGTTGGGCAAGTTTTGGCAAAAACTCAAGCAACCTAAGTAACAACCATTAGCAAAAATCTAAACCATGTCAGGCAATTAAGTAAACAAAAAAACATCAAGCAAAAGTTTAGGATTGTTCATTATCTGAAGTATTTCACCCCAGGCACAAAAAAGCTCAATCTCCGCTCAGGGTCAAAAAACAGCTACCCCCGCTCATGTGTTATCTGAGGCAACTACCTACAGAGTGTTGGGCAACTTCTGAAAAAACTAACAACCCACTAGGATTGAGTTTCATCCAATCTTGTGCTGGTATGAAAGCTTCTAGGGCACTAACTGAAAACAACTAGCAAGTCCTGGAACCATGTCATGCATCCTAAGTAACAAAAACTAAAGCCCATTTGGGCAAATTCTGAACAATATCAGGCAATTCAGTAACAACCGGCAGGCAAGTTTTGTTACTTAGGATCAAAAACTACACAAAAAAGCTCAAATTCTCAACTCGAGGATCAACAACTACGTGACATTCGGGCCGATAAAAATATTCCTAATGTAAGCAACGCATTGGTGTGTCCGAGTTTTTTTGTACTCTAAAGTAAGCAAAAGTTGAATGTGTTGACTAGTAGCAAAACTCCACAGTAGAAGGATCCGGTAAGAGCTCATAGCAAGACTCTGACAACTCGCTCCAGAAATCCAAGCAACTAGGGCTAACACGCCTGCAACTCCACCATGGCACCCCCTTAAAAAGCCCTACAACTTCGTCGTAAAGGGGATCTGGCAACACAATTCCGACAACTAGCGACACAAATTCAGGCAACTCACGTCCCTGACCAAAAACTATCATGCCACCGTAGTTCAGAACGATGGGCGGGGGAGATCTATCGTGAGATACTACACCGTGTGCGCCTCGCCGTCGGCCACATACCCACGACCACATGCACACATGAAAACTGCCCCCACATCCCCTCGGTCCAATTTGACCTTGATTTGAGTGGAATAAAATGCATGTGTGAGGGAATCAATGACGCTTACCAGCGATTTGAGGCCCAATTCCTCGACCGCTGACAATGACTAAGGCAACTATAGGTTATCATTTAGCCACTTCATCGATATCCCCTAGACAACAAAATGGTGTGAAGTTTACCCGAAACAACTTCTTTCTTCATCCCTAGGCAAGTAGTGGTTGCAGTTTAGGCAGCATGCATCTTGTACCAGACAAGAAAAGAAAATACTACAAAGTGTGCAGTAAGCAAACATCAACCATCTCTGTACAAAAATATGCCGGATAATCCATATGAATTTGCATATGTCGCATATTACAAAAAATTAACAATGATTTTAAGTTCATATGTGGTTGTAAGCGACTAGAATTAAACATTGAATTAGCCAAGCACTAATGAATAGACAAAAAAAAGGCTCTATGAGCCAACTTGCCACAGGATGAAGATATGCCGGCATTGTACTGTCTCGTACAGCCGCCTTAAACCTGTAGGCATGATTCATGCTGAAAGCAAGAACTAGGGATCATGGTGAGCAGATTTTGCAGAAAAAAATGGTAGGCTCATTCATCAATCAGAGCATCATGTACAACACTCAATTCAACCCCTCACCACCTCCGTGAGTGAGCCAGACCAAACCAAACTCGCGTAAGGAAAAGCATCGCTGAAAATACTGAATATTGCGACTAACCTACTCTTGAATCCCTAGTTTTGATTTTGAGGCACCCACAACAGTACGCCAGAATAATTGTTTTGTCTCTGGGCAATAACCAAATGTGTGATGATGCGAGCAGCACGTATTGGGGAAAATCTTACCTCGGTCAGTGTACGAGAACTGGAGCAGTTGCCGGCGTAGCAGTTCGTCCCCAATCCCCAGTTCGCCCGTCGACCGCCCTCCCTTCTGTCCACCCCAAACCAAGCTCGGCGACGGACAAATGGGACCGGAGTGAAGGGCCCCGCGGCTGCTTCCGTTGGTCAGAGCTCTTGGGATCGCGCGGCGGCGTTGGCCCGGATCTGGCGCCTCCCACTCCTGCACGCGAGGTGGTCGTGTTGCACGGACGCGCGGGTACCTTCTCGAGCCCTCGCTCCTGCACGAGCGCGGCGCACGGAGGAGCGACGCCGGCCAGACCCCCTCTCTCCTACCTACGCCTGGTGGTCACCGCGCGCGGATGGCGCTCTGGCCCCTCTCTCTCCGCAGAGTGGTATTTCTCCTCCCTCTTCTCCCCACGCCTCCCAAAATCTAGTAATCTCCGGTAGCTCCGCCACGGAATCGATGAACGCGGCGGTGGATTTGGGAGAAGAAGCTGCCATGGGTCGCATTTCACACCCTTGTAGCCGCAGACGAGGTGGGTGTGCTTGGCGCAGCGCGCGGCGTCGGGAGTTGGCTGGAGGAGCGAGGCGGCGGAGCGCGTAGCCGGGAGGATGAGTGCGGCTGGCGGGCACGTGGCCAGGAGGAGGAGCGGGGCGGCGGCCGCGTATGGAGGAGGCGCGGGGCTTGAGTAGAGTGGATAAGGTGCGGGAGACTTGTCGTAGGGCGTTTGTAGACGTTTCGCTCCGCAACCCGACAATGCGGCACCTGGCGATCGGATCCTGATCCGACGGTTCGGAAAGGTGTGTGCTCCGGACCACTAAACAGCAAAGCTTTGCTTTTAAAAATTCAGGTTTTATAATAGCTATAGCTATGCCCTCATCACTGGCACGACACCCCAACGCACATCCCGTGAACGTCCACCCGGGCACACCCAGCGCATACTGTTCAAACGACCCGCACGTTGGCCAAGGGCGTACGCGAACTCAGATGGGTGGGCGCACACGCTTGGGAAAAAAATAGCAGGTCAACCATCTTTATTCGAGGTGAACAACAAAGCCACGTCCAATACATCATGGTTCAATGTAAATTGCAAAAATCATCTTGTTAAAATGGACTGACAGTCCCTAATTCTCTTTATGAACACTTTTTTTATTTTTTATGAACATTTCCGGAATTCATCAGTATTTCTCAAATTTGTGGACATTTTATGAATCCGTGAACATTTTTTTGATTCACAAACATTTTTGAATTCATGAATATTTTTAATTGATGAACATTTTTTGAATTTGCAATCATTTTTGTCAAACTCAGAAACATTTTATTGAATTCGTATTTTTAAATCTGTGAACATTCTTTAAAATTTAAAAATACGGTCTAAATTTAAAATAAAATGTTGTTAAAAAATAAAGAAAATAAACGGTTATGCGTGCGGTCATTCGTGGCTGCCGTGGCACGCTAGGCCAGGCCTATGGAGCGAGCGACACGAGCAAGCGCTCGAGCTGAGGTGTGAGCTACACCATTTCTAGTGTCGCACGCGATACACAGCTATGCCCTATCGCTCAGAGTATTCCAGCAGCCAATAAATCTCAAACCAATATTCCAGGCTTCAGTAAGAGAGTGTTTGGAGTGCCTCCGCTCCCAGACTCGGCTCCGCGGAGCCAACGGAGCTGTATCCTAAAATACTGAAGCTGCAAATTAAGTACATCACAACTCCTCTAATTTCACGAATCTAGTGGATATCCGAACAAAGCCTAACTTTAGCTATTAACATACAACACACTCTAAAGGTTGTAAAAACAGAGAATTTCTCTGCTTTAAAAGTACAGGGGCCGTCATGCATGCATATCAGACCAACAACATGAGACTAGTCATATCATAGTGAGAAGCAATTTAGATCAGTAACATGCATATATTGCTAGTCTATGTTAATATCTTCATAATAAGTAATCTATGTATATGCAAGATATTATTTACTTAAATCTATATCTATATCTATACCTACTATTAAAGGGAATATGTATTCTTGGTTTGGTTTAGTCCTTTACGTTTGGTTTACACACGTTAAACGATCTGGGCTAGTTACTTGTATGTTGATGGGCCTTTTATGAGCTTTCATAGAGAGACCGCGAAAAATAATTGGGTCAAAATAAATCAACATTGTGAGAATTGAACACAAAACCTCCTATCTATCTCTTAGATATAACAACCAAAGACTTATGCAACTTTCATATTTACTAATCCCAACTCACTCTAAATATACGAGTGGCAGTCACCATGTTTATTTTTTTGCGAGAAAAGGAGTTGATATTAAAACGACCAAATTACTGAAAGATCCACACAGAAAAGGAAATTACAACCAAACCCCTCTGCAACCCGACTACGCCGGCGCCGTGGACGAGCCGGTGACGCGCCGTTCCCGCCGCTGCTCGCTGACGCCTTGAATCGAAGCAGCCCCCGGGCAAAATAGGAAGTCTCCGATCAACGGTCCCTGAGGACCTACATCCATGGCCGTCGTCGTCGTCGCACCGCTCAACATCGCCTTCCTTCTCCAGATCTTCAACCGCCGGAATCGCCATCCCTCGATCTCCGGCACGGGGGAACCGTGCACGGCCTCTCCACCGAGCAGCGAGCACAAAGAAAGGAGCTGGTCCACCGCGGAGCTCCACCGGAACTTCGCCGTCGAAGGGGAGACCAACACCTGCAAAAAGGCGATCCAGTCGCACCGCCACCTCCACGACGCCACCGGCTGGCTCCTAGGCACTCCTACAATATGTACACGCTGCAAATCGGGCTTCCCCGTTCCTCCCGCCGCTGGAGCGTCCGGCGGAGGGCGAGGGAGCCGCCGATTCGACAACGGTAAGGTGAAGAACCCGGGGTTCGCACAAATCGCCCTTCGTTCCTGTAGAAGGGGAAGGGTGAGGTCCAAGGCTCATGTTTAGGGAGAGCTAATTAAGCGAATGAGCTAATAAAAAAAGGATTGTGGGCTTAAATATAATATTTAAACAGATATGGCCAATTAAAGAAAGGATTATGGGTAAATCGGTGGAATAACTATTAGAAAAATTATGGTCTTAATAAATTCTACATGAAGAATTTGAGGTAAAAATGCAGGATAATTAAAAGGAAAAATCTATAGGCGTTAATGTGTTGGGGCTACTAAATTAGAAAAGAAAGGGTTTGATTCCCGACTAAAATGGATGAGCACTTCATGATAATTAATGAAAGGATCATACTTAAATGCCATTATGTAGCGACCAGACCTCAAACAGTCTGATCTCTGTGCTCCGGTGTCATCCCTGGATCAGTAATGCTGACACCACACAGTACTCGGAGGATTTATAGCAGAGTAGCAATCACACACTTATTACATCGAGTGTCTCAAAAGAGAATTTATTACAATAAATATGGCTTAAGACCATCTAGTGACGATAACAGCGGAAGGCTTGGAAGATAAGTGAGTCCATCAACTCCAACGGCATCACTGAGTATAGAACCACGACCTAAAACTCCTTAATCGTCGTCTGAAAAGTCTGCAACATTAACGTTGCAGCCCGAAACGGGTCAGCACATGGAATATGCTGGCAAGGTAACACATAGAGAGTAATGAAATGCAACAGCTATACTATATGCATATTTGGCTGGTGGAAAGCTCTATGGTTACAGTTTTTGCGTAAAGCCAATTTTTCCCTACTTCAAAGGAATAAAATTAATTACTATCATGATGGTTGTTAAACATTGAGAATGATTGACAGCATTCTCAATCCCAATTAAAGTAGCATCATTAAAACCCATCAAAATTAATTTAGAGTAACATGTTGAGATTCACATGAAAATCCAGGTACTAGATACTTAAGATGTCCATAACCGGGGACACGGCTAACCATGATTAGTTTGTTACACTCTGTAGAGTTTGCGCACTTTTCCCCACAAGACTCGATCGCCTCCGTTTGGTTTCTCGCACTACATGGTGTTTGAGAAGACGAATGACCGAGACATAGTCTTTCAGAAGCGCTAGCACCTTACGATCGGGTAGACCGTACCACCTACATCCCCTACATCTGCTAGTCTACCACTGTAAGAGTTCGCACAACTTAGTCAACTATGCCAGAGCCCATAATGGCTTGTGGCTGCACACGGAAGTTTCTAGTATGAAAAATCTCATGATCCCTTTGAGCCTGGGTGGCGGTCCAAAGAAAACAGGCAAGTCCTGGAAACCCCAGGTGCCTCAATCCACCCAGATGTGTGTTGTGTTGCCACCTTAGATAAACTATTAATTAACAATCTCACATCTGTCATGGATATCACTCACCCAATCCATGTCTACTAGCATAGCATGGCATAATAAGCAAACGTAGAAGTAACTCCCAAAGGTTTGATAATAAACAGGTAATAGGTACTACCTCATCTACTTCCCATCCCACAATTTAATTAGATCCTAATCATGCAATGTGTGAGGATTGATCTAATGCAATAAAACTGGGTTGTAGAAAAGGTATGATCAAAGTGTTACTTGCCTTGCTGATGATCCGCGTAACCTAGAGATTCAACGTAACAGGCGGCGCACTCCGGGTATTCTATCGCAGACAAACAATAAGCATACAATAAGTACTCATCTAATGCACAGGTAAAACTCAAATAGCAGATCTAACCAGAAAGTTCAACTTAAGAACCCTGATTGGCAAAAAGAATCAAATCGAACGAAACAAAAGAAATCAAACGGCGAAAGAAAACAACTTCGTTCTAGTAATCTGAATCTAGGGCAAATTTTACAGTAGCAAAAACTTGTTTAAGTTGGTTATTCGGAAAGAGGGTTTCGAGACGAAACTCCAGGTGCTTGAATCGCCTGATTCCGATAAACGAGCGAAAAGTTATACTAAAACGAAAATCGGATCAGAAATCGCGATCAGAAAATAACCGCGGAAAATCCGACGAAAAAGACAAACGACGAACAGAATTTTTTTCTTAAAAAAGAAACTGCACGGAAAACGAGGCGGCGGCGAACCTCGAAAGTCGCGCGGCTCCAGCGGCGGCGGCGGCGGCTGGGAGGCGGCGGCTAGCTAGGGTTAGGTCGGGCGCTGGCTCTCTCCCCCGGGCGCTATATAAAGGCCCCCGGCCGGCGGAGTCCAGGCCGAATACGGCCCGTAGTCGGTTCGTGTTTTTTTTTTAAATCCGCTCGGAAGAAAAATAAAAAAAATACTAAACGGACTCCAAAAATCACGAAATAAATTTTGCCGGGTTCTTAAAATCAAGCCCGATAAAGTGAACATTTATCTGGGCCCAAACTACAACTTTGAAAAACGCGCATTTTTCCTAAATTCAAATAAAAATACCGAAAAACTCCGAAATAAAACTTATTTGATTTTTTTATTAAATCCTCAATATTTCTATATTTTGGGAAAGTCATTTTATTCCCTCTCTCATATTTTGTAATAAAAATAATTGATGATAAAATAAATTAAATCAAATGATCCTGTTTTACATAATTTGAGAAAACTCAAATATGTCAATAACGAAATCCTCAACTCTCTTCGTGGGTCCTTGAGTTACTTAGGATTTTCTAGAATCAAAACCAAAAGCAAAATAAAATATGATATGCATGATGACCTAATGTATAACATTCCAAATTGGAAATTTGGGATGTTACACATTAAAAAAAGGATTGTATTTAAATGAAATCAGTGGGACATTACGCCCCGCAAAGAAAATATGAACACGACTAAATTGCAACGTATTTTTTTATGTTCATTTTGTAGAAGGATGATGCTGTGTTGCAATATGTTCTTCATAATGAATCTGATGCCGTGGAACATTATGCTTGTGCAAAATATCAATTTTCCCCGTTGCAACGCACGGGTATATGTGCTAGTGTAAACTCATTTTAGGGGAATGGTCTTTGTTGGTATTTCTGCATTATTTTGGGTTGTGTGGAAACGCCGCAATGATATAATATTTGAAAGAAAAAGAATCAATGACCCTTTGTGTGTGGTGAAACTGATTTGCAACTACATCTTGGATTGGTATATTTTGTAGATCAAGGACCCAGAGAGAAGAATCTTGCAGCTGGGAGCAAAAGTGATAGAACGGGTCGCAAGTGAAATTTTCAGAGCTTCATAGGGATGTCACTTGGGTGTGCTGAAGTTGGAAAATTAAATAAATGAAACAAGAGCAGTTTTAGCATGCTCCCTCTTAACCCCTCTTTTTACATGATAGATAAGAGTATATAATAGATCCGAGCCGTTGATCTTATTAATTAATATTTTAATAAACTCTTATCTTCTTACCTCACATGTAAAAAGAAGAGGTAAGAGAAAGCATGTTAAAATTTGCCATGAAACAACCCTTCTGTCCTACTACTTCTGATGCTCCTTCAGCAGCTTTTGGCTACTTGTTTTCGATGATATCCTGTACTTTCTTTCGCGTTCGATATGGACTAGTCAAATTCTGCTTCTTTTGTGAGCTGGCTTGTAATGGTATTTTAAAAATAGACTAGTAGTCTTAGTATGATGCGGGTCGAGTAAGGGGAGTCTGTTACTAGAACTGGGTTTCTTTATATGAAATCGGAGAGGAAAAATCCTCTCTTATGTAAAAGAAAAATATAAACTCATTTTTTCTTGAGATGCGTTATGTTACAGTAACATATACATTATCATAAATATTTTTATCCTTATTAACTATTTGCCACATATTTAAATTTACCTTGGGTAGGTCAGGGGATATTGCCCTAACCCGCACACCCGTCCGCGGTAATGGGCTGACCATTATTCTGTTTCTGTGTCTTCTGTGTCTTTTTTTTGTTTTGGTTTTTCTTTTTTATTTTCTTAGATTTAAAATTTGTGTTTCTTTTGAAAATTGTGAGCAGTTTCTAAATTCTAGAACTTTTTTAAAAATCAGGAAAATTTTAAGTTCATTTTTTCAATCAAGAAAGTTTTCAAATCCATTTAAAATAATATGTGCTCATTTTTCATATTCGTGAACAATATAAAAATCACAAAATTGTTTGAAATTTGTGAAAAA
Organism: Triticum urartu; assembly: GCF_003073215.2. Lineage (NCBI taxonomy): Eukaryota > Viridiplantae > Streptophyta > Magnoliopsida > Poales > Poaceae > Triticum > Triticum urartu. The sequence goes on along the minus strand of NC_053027.1, from coordinate 430,782,538 downwards.
TGTGAATTTCGTGAACACTTTTTGATCTTGCACACTTTTTTTTAACTTCCTGAGCATTTTATGTATTCGTGATCATTTTTTGAAATTTAAAATTTATTTTCAAATTCACAAACATTTATTGGTTTCACAAACTTTTTGAAGTTCATGAGCATGTTTAACACTTGCAAACTTTATAAAATGCTTGAACATTTTCAAACTCACGAATATTTACTGAATTGATGAATATTTTTTGAAATTCATTAACCTTCTTTGAAATTCATGAACATTTTTCAAAATCATAATAATATTTGAAATTCACAAACATTTAGAATTTTCATCGATGAATAGGGGCTCTCCACCGCAATGTTGATGCAAAACATGGAGCAATTTGTACCGACGGATGTAAAGAACACATCAACATGGTGCCACACAATGTTTTTTTTTAAAATGAGGATAGATCTCCGGCCTCTGCATCTGGACGATGCATGCAACCATTTTATTAATTATTCACAAAGACTACAAAGTAATAAATCAGTCAACCTGAAGCCTTCATCTAGGCAACACCTGTTGCTGCTCCTATCCCCTTGATGAAGGTATGCCGAATAGCCAGGCCGAATACAAAACGGACATCACACTAAACCCTAAGAGCATCTCCACTCGTTCGCCCCCCAGCGCACCGGTTGGCGCTATTTTGGCCCTTCGGCCGGCACTTTTTAGGCCCTGGGGGCGATCTAGTTTCCAGCCACGCCCCCCGGGTGTCGGCCCCAAGACGTTATAAATTCAAACTTGACATTTCCTGCTACCCAAAAAATGCCACAAGTTCGGCAATCAGCGCCACAAGTCCCGCGATCACCATGCCACAAGTTCGGCGATCAGCGCCACAAGTCTGGTGATCACCATGCCACAGTTCGGCGATCAATAACTCGGAAGTTCGGCGTGCAAAAGGAAGTACGCGTAGGCAATGCATTAAACGACGGCGCTGTCCTCCGGCGTCGGACTAGCGGGAGTCGGTGTGTGAGACGTCCATTTTGCATCATGTTTTCCCACTGTTATTTATAATGTTTTTATCCATAATAATGCTTTTCGAAATAATTCTAATGCCTTTTCCCTCATAATTTGTAAGGAACACACCAAGAGGGAGAATTCCGGCAGCTGGAAATCTGGACCTGGAAAAGCTACTTCAGGCCACCTATTCTCCACAACTCCAAATGAGCTGAAACTTTACAGAGATTTTTTATGGATTATTTGAGAAATACTGGAGCCAATAAACACCAGAGGGGGCCACCAGGTGGGCACAACCCACCTGGGAGCGCCAGCCCCCCCAGGCGCGTCCTAGTGGGTTGTGGCCTCCTTGGCCCACCTCCGGTGCCCATCTTCTGGTATATAAGTGGTTTTGACCTAGGAAAAATAAGGGGGAGGACTTTTGGGACGAAGCGCCGCCGCCTTGAGGCGGAACTTGGGCAGGAGCACTTTTGCCCTTCGGCGGAGCGATTCCGCCGGGGGAGCTTCCCTACCGGAGGGGGAAATCATCGTCATCATCATCACCAACAACTCTCCCATCTTGGGGAAGGCAATCTCCATCAACATCTTCAACAACACCATCCCCTCTCAAACCCTAATTAATATCTTGTGTTCAATCTTGTTACCAGAACTATATATTGGTACTTGTGGGTGACTAGTAGTGTTGATTACATCTTGTAGTTGATTACTATATGGTTTATTTGGTGGAAGATTATATGTTCAGATCCATTATGCTATTTAATACTCTTCTGATCATGAACATGTTTATCATTAGTGAGTAGTTACTTTTGTTCTTGAGGTCACGGAAGAAATCATGTTGCAAGTAATCATGTGAACTTGATATGTGTTATTTTGATAGTATGTATGTTGTTATTCCCTTAGTGGTGTCATGTGAACGTCGACTACATGACACTTCACCATATTTGGGCCTAAGGGAATGCATTGTGGAGTAGCAATTAGATGGTGGGTTGCGAGAGTGACAGAAGCTTAAACCCCAGTTTATGCGCTATTCCATAAGGGACCGATTGGATCCAAAAGTTTAATGCTATGGTTAGAATTTATTCTTAATACTTTTCTCGTAGTTGCGGATGCTTTCGGGAGGGTTAATCATAAGTAGGAGGTTTGTTCAAGTAAGAACAACACCTAAGCACCGGTCCACCCACATATCAAATTATCAAAGTAGTGAACACAAATCAAACCAACATGATGAAAGTGACTAGATAAAATTCCCGTGTACCCTCAAGAACGCTTTGCTTATCATAAGAGACCGTTTTGGCCTATTCTTTGCCTCAAAAGTAGGGGCAGAGACATGGGGCGAGCAGGGGCTAGACCCCCCCCCCCAAATCGTTCGCACCCCCAGGCGATCTGCTATATTTGTAGTAGTACTAATATGGGTAGTTAACTACTAATCAGTATGTACTTAAGGCCCGGGCCCATAGATCCTTTCAGCCGTGTACACCCAGCCCAAAAATAACTCATTATGGTTTCGTGTAAGCCTAGAAAGCCCATTCCGCGTAACCTAGACGCTAATTACCAATAACCTAGACGCTAATCGATCGATTGATTCCGCCGTTGCGCCTCTGCTTGCCGCCACAACAGCCGCAAGCAGAACAGGATACTGCCGCGGTGCTATCCAGCCTTCCTGTTTTAATCTTGCCGAAGTGTTGTCCATTGGAGTCCCCCGGTGATCATATTTAATCAAATACTCTAACCCGCTTTTGGTCCTTGAGCACGCCAATCTAAAGGTAACTGCTATACATTCAAGTCTTGTTTCGTCTGGATATCAATCCACTAGTCTTGATTAATTGGAGCACTACATACAAGGTCTAATTAATTAGTATACCATGATGTATAATTTTCAAACTATTTGATATTTTTTCTCATAGTTTTGTTCGATTTAGTTGGCAATTATAGAGGTAAAATTATTCTAAAGTTTTTCATCCGACATCCCGAATTATTTTATTTCGGTGGTATCGTCAAATTTTGGACTATGCTTTGCCAAGACGGGCCTAATGCATGACATGCGCTGCATGTGAGCCAAAGCGGCAACATGTGGTCTTCGGCATGCACCTCCTCAATAGCTAGGCCGATCGCACAGTGTAAATTGGGTCGCGCCAAGCACCATATTAAGGTTTAGTGCCACAAGTATTCTCTGTTTTTTAGATATGACCAATGTTCTTCGCTCCCCTCATGCTCAAATCCTGGCTCCGCCCCTTCTCAAAAGGATTGGGCTACCTTGCTGCACTTTTGTTACTATTATCATTACTTGCTTGTTACAAATTATCTTGCTATCAAACTACTCGCTACTTAAAATTTCAGCACCTGCAGACATTACCTTACCAGAAACTACTTGTCATTTCCTTCTGCCCCTTGTTGGGTTCGACACTCTTACTTATAAAAAAGAGCTACAATTGATCCCCTATACTTGTGGGTCATCAAGGCTATTTTCTGGCACCGTTCCCAGGGAGTGAAGCGCCTTTGGTAAGTGGAATTTGGTAAGGAAACATTTATATAGTGTGCTGAAATTTATTGTCACTTGTTACTATGGAAAACAATCCTTTGAGGAGTTTGTTTGCGGTATCTTCACCTCGTCCGGAACCACAATTAGCAACCCCTCAACCTACTACACCTACTGAAAATATTGAATATGAAATTCCTTCCGGTATGATAGAACAACTGCTAGCTAATCCTTATGCAGGAGATGGAACCGAACATCCTGGTATGCACTTGATATATGTGGAACAAATTTGTGGATTGTTTAGGCTTGCAGGTTTACCCAGGGATGAAGTGATGAAAAAGGTTTTCCCTTTATCTTTGAAGGGAAAAGCATTGGCATGGTATGGGCTATGTGATGATGTTGGATCATGGAATTGGAATCATTTGAAATTGGAGTTCCACCAAAAAAATTATCCTATGCATCTAGTTCATCGTGATCAGAATTATATATATATATATTTTGACCTCGTGAAGGAGAAAGTATTGCTCTAGCTTGGGGGAGGCTTAAGTCAATGTTATATTCATTCCCCAATCATGAGCTCTCAAGAGAAATTATTATCCAGAATTTTTATGCTCGGCTTTCTCGTAATGATCAAACAATGCTTGATACTTCTTGTGCTGGTTCAAGAAGACTATTGAATTCCGATGGGATCTTTTGGAAAGAATTAAACGCAACTCTAAATATTGGGAACTCGACGAAGGTAAAGAGTTAGGTATTAAACTTAAGTATGATTGTGCTAAATCTTTTATGGATACCGATGCTTTCCAAAAGTTTAGCACTAAATATGGACTTGACTCTGAGATAGTAGCCTCCTTTTGTGAATCATTTGCTACTCATGTTGAACTCCCTAAGGAGAAGTGGTTTAAATATCACCCACCTATTAAAGAAGAAATTAAAGAACCAATACCAGTTAAAGAAGAAATCATACTTTATAATGTTGATCCAGTTGTTCCTTCTGCTTATATTGAGAAATCACCTTTCCCTGTTAGGATTAAGGAACATGCTAAAGTTTCAACTGTGGTTAACAAAAGCTATATTAGAACACCTAAACCTGATGAACAAATTAAATTTGAACCTAGTATTGCTATGGTTAAAGATCTCCTAGAAGAATATATGGATGGGCATGTTATTTACTTCTGTGAAGAAGCTGCTAGAATTGCTAAACCTGATAAAAGAGATAAACATAGACCTGTTGTTGGCATGCGCGTTATTTCAGTTAAAATAGGAGATCACTATTATCATGGTTTATGTGACATGGGTGCTAGTGTGAGTGCTATTCCTTACACTTTATATGAAGAAATCATGAAAGACATAGCACCTGCTGAGATAGAAGAAATATATGTTATTATTAAACTTGCCAATAGAGACACCATATCACCAGTTGGGATTGTTAGAGATGTTGAAGTCTTGTGTGGGAAAATAAAATACCCTACTGATTTTCATATTCTTGGTTCCCCACAAGATGAATTTTGTCCCATTCTTTGGTAGACCCTTCTTGAGTACAGTTAATGCTAAGATAGATTGTACAAAACAAACTGTTGGTGTTAGCTTTGGTGATGAGTCTCATGATTTTAATTTTTCCAAGTTTAGTAAAAATCACCATGAAAAAGAATTGCCTGGTAAGGATGAATTAATTGGTCTTGCTTCTATTGCTGTGCCACCTACTGATCCTTTAGAACAATATTTGCTAGACCATGAAAATGATTTACATATGCATGGAAGAAATGAAATAGATAAAGTTTTCTTTGAACAACGTCCTCTGCTTAAACACAATTTTCCTATTGAAACTCTAGGAGGTCCTCCTCCACCTAAAGGTGATCCTGTGTTTGAATTAAAACAATTGCCAGACACTTTGAAATATGCTTATCTTGATGAAAAGAAGATATATCCTGTTATTATTAGTGCTAACCTTTCAGAACATGAAGAAGAAAGATTATTGAAAGTTTTAAGGAAGCACCGGGCTTCTATTGGATATACTCTTGATGATTTAAAGGGTATTAGTCCCACTCTATGTCAGCACAAAATTAATATGGAACCTAATGCTAAACCCGTTGTTGATCACCAACGTCGGTTGAATCCAAAAATGAAGGAAGTGGTAAGAATGGAAATCTTAAAACTTCTGGAAGCAGTTAATCTATCCTATAGCTGATAGTAGATGGGTAGGTCATGTTCATTGTGTCCCTAAGAAAGGAGGTATTACTGTTGTTCCTAAAATAAGAATGAACTTATTCCACAAAGAATTGTTAGAGGCTATAGAATGGTAATTGATTACATAAAATTAAACAAAGCAACTAGAAAAGATCATTACCCCTTGCCTTTTATTGATCAAATGCTTGAAAGATTATCTAAGCACACACACTTTTGCTTCCTAGATGGATACTCTGGCTTTTCACAAATACCTGTTTCTCAACCTGATCAAGAAAAGACTACTTTTACTTGTCCCTTTGGAACTTGTGCTTATAGACGTATGCCTTTTGGTTTATGTAATGCACTTGCTACCTTTCAAAGATGTATGCCTGCTATATTCTCTGACTTTTGTGAAAATATTGTTGAGGTTTTCATGGAGGACTTTTCTGTTTATGGGAAGTCTTTTGATGATTGTTTAAGCAATCTTGAGCGAGTTTTGCAGAGATGTGAACAAACAAATCTTATCTTGAATTGGCAGAAGTGCCACTTTATGGTTAATGAAGGCATTGTCTTGGGTCATAAAATTTCTGAAAGAGGTATTGAAGTGGACCAAGCTAAGGTTGATGCAATTGAGAAAATGCCATGTCCTAAGGACATCAAAGGTATTCGTAGTTTCCTTGGTCATGCTGGTTTCTATAGGAGATTTATCAAAGACTTTTCTAAAATTTTGAGGCCTCTTACTAATCTTTTGCAAAAGGATATTCCTTTTGTTTTTTATGATGATTGTCTTGAAGCCTTTGAAACACTCAATAAAGCTTCTGCACCTATTGTTCAACCACCTGATTGGAACTTGCCTTTTGACAATGCTCAAAGAAATTATGCTACTACTGAAAAAGAATTCTTAGCATTTGTGTTTGCTTGTGATAAATTTAGACCTTATATTGTTGATTCCAAAGTAACTGTTCACACAGACCATTCTGCTATTAAGTATCTTATGGAAAAGAAAGATGCTAAACCTAGACTTATTCGTTGGGTTCTCTTGTTACAAGAATTTGATTTACATATCATTGATAGAAAAGGAGCTGAGAACCCCGTAGCTGATAATTTGTCTAGGCTTGAAAATGTGCTTGATGGCCCACTACCTATTGATGATAGTTTTCCTGATGAGCAGTTAGCTGCAATAAATATTGCTAATAGTACTCCTTGGTATGCTGACTATACTAATTACATTGTTGCTAAATATCTACCACCTAGCTTTACATAACAACAAAATAAATTTTTCTTCTATGATTTAAGACATTACTTTTGGGATGACCCACATCTTTATAAAGAAGGAGTAGATGGTATTATTAGACGTTGTGTACCTGAGCATGAACAGGGACAAATCCTACGGAAATGTCACTACAAGGCTTATGGAGGGCATCACGCTGGAGATAGAAATGCTCACAAGGTATTGCAATCTGGATTTTATTGGCCTACTCTCTTCAAGGATGCCCGCAAGTTTGTCTCTTCTTGGGATGAATGTCAAAGAATAGGTAATATCGATAAGCGTCAAGAAATGCCTATGAATTATTCACTTGCTGTTGAACTATTTGATGTTTGGAGATTTGATTACATGGGACATTTTCCTTCCTCTAATGGGTATACACATATTTTGGTTGTTGTTGATTATGTTACTAAATGGATAGAAGCTATTCCAACTAGTAGTGATGATCACAACACCTCTATTAAAATGCTTAAGGAAGCTATTTTCCCAAGGTTTGGAGTCCCTAGATATTTAATGACTGATGGTGGTTCACACTTTATTCATGGTGCTTTCCGTAAGATGCTTGCTAAGTATGATGTTAACCATAGAATTGCATCACCCTATCATCCTCAATCTAGTGGTCAAGTTGAACTTAGTAATAGAGAAATAAAATTAGTTTTGCAAAAGACTATTAATAGGTCCAGGAAGAATTGGTCTAAGAAATTAGATGATGCACTTTGGGCTTATAGAACAGCTTACAAAAATCCTATGGGTATGTCTCCTTATAAAATGGTTTATGGAAAAGCTTGTCATTTGCCTCTTGAATTAGAACATAAAGCATATTGGGCAGTTAAAGAACTCAATTATGATTTCAAACTTCCTGGTGAAAAGAGGTTATTTGATATAAGTTCTTTAGATGAATGGAGAACCCAAGCTTATGAAAATGCAAAGTTATTCAAAGAAAAAGTTAAAAGATGGCATGACAAGAGAATCCAAAAGTGTGAGTTTAAAGTTGGAGAATATGTTCTTTTGTACAACTCTCGTTTTAGATTTTTTGCAGGAAAGCTCCTCTTGAAATGGGAAGGCCCATATGTCATCGAGGAGGTTTACCGGTCTGGAGCCATCAAAATAAATAACTCCGCAGGTACAAACCCGAAGGTTGTCAATGGGCAATGAATAAAGCATTATATCTCAGGTACGCCTATTAATGTTGGAAGTAATATTATCCAAACTTTGACACCGAAAGAGCACATAAAAGAGTCCTGTCGGAACACTCCAGAATCGTGAAAATAAGGAGGTACGTGATACGGTAAGTAAACGGACTCCGAAAAATCCGCAAAAATATTTTTTATCAGTTTTAGAATATTTTAAATTTTTTGAAATAAAGAAACTTCCAGGAAGCGTCCCCTGGTGGGCACAAGACACCAGGGCGCGCCAGACTTGCCTAGTGCGCCCAGGTGGGTTGTGCCCACCTAGGACACATTCCGTACTCCGTTTTTCTACCATATGCTTGTCCTCCAAGATAAAAAATCTATATATACTTCCCGAAGTTGTTGATCACCATATCGCGAAGAAATCCTCTGTTCTCCTTTTCTTGTTGTTTTCTGTTTAGATCTGACAATATGTCCTCCCAAAACTCCGAGGGTAAGAGCTATGCTGCTGATCTCATCGCAAACCCCAAATCCTATGGGGATGAGGAGCACTATAGCTGGACCTCCGAAGAAGAAGATGAGTTGGTTCCTTCCCGGTTCAAGGATGAGAGCATGGAGGCGTTATGCAAGAGGATAATAAAACTCGAGATAGATAATTGTGAGTTGATGATGGAAAATTTTATTCTTCGCTAGAAGCTAGAGGAAGCAAAAGGGAAACCCTGCACTTTCTCACCACCACCACTTCCACGGAAATCCGAGGACAAAATCTCTCCTTCATCACCACCATCATATTCTTCACCACCAAAGGAAAATTGAGTATCGGGTATGGGCACTCCCCTTGGCTTCCGCCAAGCTTGGGAGAAGTGCCCCGGTATCATATCATCCCACTATATTTTTGCTTTTACTTATTTTAGTTCGATCCTTTTGCTTTAGATGAATAAAAGTTTAGTTCGATCCTTTCTTCTTTGAGAGTTTGCTTAGTGATCTATCCTTGCAATCATGTGCAAGTTATATAATAAAGTTAGTTTGAGTTTTTGCTTTCTTTACTTTCATGTTGCAAATAAAGAAAAGAAATAAAGAAAGAAAAAGAGAAAGGAAATGAATGAAGAAAGGAAATAAATCAATAAGATTATATACTAATCCTATGGTAGGTGATGGCACCACATAAGGAAAAGTATAAGTAGAAAATTTTATTAGAGATTGACAAACATAGCATTAGTCAATGATGCAACTCATGAAAGAATTAATAAGGGAAGAGAAGATTCACATATAGATATACTATCCTAGAAATCTTTTGTGATTGTGTGCCCTCATCAAAATATTATATGCCAAAATTGTTGGCGTTGGACAAGGAAGACAACTTAATGATTTATGTTTGTTTATATTCACATAGAAGTCATATTGTCATAGATCCTTTAACATGTGGTGCTTGCCCCTATCTTTGCCAGCCAAAAAGTCTGTACTAAGTAGAGATACTACTTGTGAATCCAAAAACCCTTAAACCCAAATCTTTTTTCAAGTTTCCACCATACCTACCTAGGGATTGAGCAAGATCCCTCAAGTAAGTTGTCATCGGTGCAAAAAGGCAATAAAAATTGTTTCTAAAAGTGTGAGATCATTTAGGGTAAGAGAAAATTGAGCGTTGTACGAACTTGGATGACAAAGAATAAAAGCGACAGACTGCATAATAAAGGTTGTCATCTTAAGGGGAAATACAACATGACGTTATCTTGCACTAAGGGATTGAGCATACAAACAAATAAGCGCATGGCAACCTCTGCTTCCCTCTACGAAGGGCCTGTCTTTTACTTTTATGCAAAGAGTCAAAGTTTTCCATCTATTCCTTTTATTTTTCTCTTTTGGCAAGCATCATGTGGTGAGGAAAGATCTAGGCAGATATGTCCAGTTGAATATAGATAGCATGAGTTATTATTGTTGACATCACCCTTGAGGTGAGTATGTTGGGAGGCGAACCTATAAGCCCCTATCTTTCTATGTGTCCGGTTGAAACATTTTGCTCATGGGTACAAGGTGAGTGTTAGCAATCATAGAAGACTATATGGTGGTTGAGTATGTGGACTTGCCTAAAGGCTCTGACACGTGACCCTTCCTGAAAAGATGATGAATTGTAGTTGCAAAGTTGACTGAGAACATAGTTTGTCAGTTTTTAATAGAGTTTTTGCTTTATACTTCGATTGTGTGATGAACTATTACTTATTCATGAGAAGTATATGATAAAAGTTCTATGATAAAAGTCATATGTTTAAATTTGTTACTGTTACAATAATCAACATGATGCTTCTATGTCCGTATTTTGTTTTTATCAACACCTCTCTCTCAAAGCATGTGGACATGTTTTTCGATTTCGGTTTTCGCTTGAGGACAAGCGAGGTCTAAGCTTGGGGGAGTTGATACATCCATTTTGCATCATGTTTTCCCACTGTTATTTATAATGTTTTTATCCATAATAATGCTTTTTGGAGTAATTATAATTCCTTTTCCCTCATAATTTGCAAGGAACACACCAAGAGGGAGAATTTTGGCAGCTGGAAATCTGGACCTGGAAAAGCTACATCAGGCCACCTATTCTGCACAACTCCAAATGAGTTGAAACTTTACAGAGATTTTTTATGGATTATTTGAGAAATACTGGAGCCAATAAACACCAGAGGGGGGCCACCAGGTGGGCACAACCCACCTGGACGCGCCAGGCCCCCCAGGCTCGCCCTGGTGGGTTATGGCCTCCTAGGCCCACCTCTGGTTCCCATCTTCTGGTATATAAGCGGTTTTGACCTAGAAAAAAAAATAAGGGGAGGACTTTCAGGACGAAGCGCCACCGCCTCGAGGCAGAACTTGCGCAGGAGCACTTTTGCCCTCCGGCGGAGCGATTCCGCCGGGGAACTTCCCTCACGGAGGGGGAAATCATCGTCATCATCATCACCAACAACTCTCCCATCTTGGGGAGGGAAATATCCATCAACATCATCAACAAGACCATCTCCTCTCAAACCCTAGTTCATCTCTTGTGTTCAATCTTGTTACCGGAACTATAGATTGGTACTTGTGGGTGACTAGTAGTGTTGATTACATCTTGTAGTTGATTACTATATGGTTTATTTGGTGGGAGATTGTATGTTCAGATCCATTATGCTATTTAATACTCCTCTAATCATGAACATGTTTATCATTATTGAGTAGTTACTTTTGTTCTTGAGGTCATGGGAGAAATCATGTTGCAAGTAATCATGTGGACTTGATATGTGTTCGATATTTTGATAGTATGTATGTTGTTATCCCCTTAGCGGTGTAATGTGAATGTCGACTACATGACACTTCACCATATTTGGGCCTAAGGGAATGCATTGTGGAGTAGCAATTAGATGGTGGGTTGCGAGAGTGACAGAAGTTTAAACCCCAGTTTATGCGCTACTCCGTAAGGGGCCGATTGTATCCAAAAGTTTAATGATATGGTTAGAATTTATTCTTAATACTTTTCTCATAGTTGCGGATGCTTGCGGGAGGGTTAATCATAAGTAGGAGGTTTGTTCAAGTAAGAACAGAACCTAAGCACTGGTCCACCCACATCAAATTATCAAAGTAGTGAATACAAATCAAACCAACATGATGAAAGTGACTAGATGAAATTCCCGTGTACCCTCAAGAACGCTTTGCTTATCATAAGAGAACGTTTTGGCCCATCCTTTGCCTCAAAAGGATTGGGCTACCTTGCTGCACTTTTGTTACTATTATCGTTACTTGCTCGTTAGAAATTATCTTGTTATCAAACTACTCGCTACTTACAATTTCAACACTTGCAGACATTACCTTAGCGGAAACTACTTGTCATTTCCTTCTGCTCCTCGTTGGGTTCGACACTATTACTTATCGAAAAGATCTACAATTGATCCCTTATACTTGTGGGTCATCAGCGTGCGCGGGTTGGTCGGCGTTGGCGCGGCTTCTCTGCTGGGCGTCGTGGAGGCATCATCGCTCGGGCTTGGCGGCGGTGTTGGGGTCGACGTGGGAGTTGGCGCAGCCATAGACGGCATCTGGTTCAAGATGATACCATGCTCCGCCAGGTACCATGCCTTGACCTGATCATCCATCGTCGAGATGTCCGCCCCCATCAGGAATGCGAGATCGGTGTTCCTCTTCTTCGCGACGACGTTGGTCCGGAGTAGATCGAGCTTGACGGCGCTGTTTGTCATCAACGCCGACCCTCGTGCCTCGGATTTCTCTTCCCACTAGGCGGTGTGGTTATTGGCATCGGCGATGCACTCCTCGATGGACGCTTGTAGCCACGTGGCAGCCGGCGCGGCGTCTTTGCTGACTTGGCTTGTTTGTTGCCGTCTGGGCGCCCATCAGCCGCGCCTGGCATCGGCGCGTCCGGCTTGTACATCTCTTGGCCTTGGCGAGGGTGCGCCAGATGTCCGCCCACTTCTCGCACTTCTCGATCCGGGAGAACAAGTGGAGGCACTTGAACTCTTGGTCGGTGTCGGTGTCAAAACCGGCGGATCTCGGGTAGGGGGTCCCGAACTGTGCATCTAAGGTCGATGGTAACAGGAGACAGGGGACACGACGTTTTACCCAGGTTCGGGCCCTCTTGATGGAGGTAATACCCTATGTCCTGCTTGCTTGATCTTGATGAGTATGAGGATTACAAGACTTGATCTACCACGAGATCGTTGTGGCTAAACCCTAGAGGTCTAGCCTGTCTGATTGTGATTGTCTCTACGGACTAAACCCTCCGGTTTATATAGACACCGGAGGGGCCTAGGGTTATACAAAGTTGGTTACAGAGAAAGGAAATAATACATCCGGACGCCTAGCTTGCCTCCCACGCAAAGGAGAGTCCCATCCGGACACGGGAGGAAGTCTTCTATCTTGTATCTTCATGGCCCAATAGTCCGGCCCATGTCACACAGGCCGGACGCCCGAGGACCCCTTAATCCAGGACTCCCTCATTAGCCCCCGAACCAGGCTTCAATGACGATGTGTCCGGCGCGCTGATAGTCTTCGACATTGCAAGGCAGGTTCTTCCTCCGAACACTTCAAAGCGTTTGATCCGAAGAGTCATACTCGGCTTTCCATTTAATGTCGTACCCATTGGCTTCTGCGCCTCCACCGCTTCGGCTTCCACGTGTCAAGCGAACACGAAAGGTCAGAGTACTTTTTGCACATACCACCCTGGCCATGTAAGAAGGGCGTCTATTTAAAGGGACTGGATCTCAGATCCCGTTCCACATCATGCGGAAAATCCTTAGAGCTTGCTAGGAGAAACCATTCCAGCATGGCTACCGTTCCCAGTTCTTCCTACCGCCCCCATGGCTCCAAAAAGGCGATTGGGGGGGGGGATGCTTAGTATCCCACGGCCAGCTAAGTAAGCTTCAAACGCAGGGACTCCTCCCCCCACGGATCTAGTCCCTGTCCGGGCAGGATTAACCTCTTTTACGGGCGAAGCCCTGGCGGAAAATTTCCCCAATCCAGCCAGGGGGGAGCGAGTGTGCTTTACATCCTTCTTAATAAGAGGCGTCAGGTTTCCAATCCATCCCTTCCTCCGAGGTCTTCTGGAGTACTACGGCCTCCAACTGCACAATCTCACGTCGGGTTCCATTCTGCACATCGCGGGCTATGTTGCTCTTTGCGAGCTATTCCTGGGCTATGAGGCCCATTTCGAGCTATGGAGGAAACTGTTCTGCCTCGTTCCTCGCCCCCAAAAGGGATCTATATTTGAGGTGGGCGGCGCCGAAATATGGCGCATAGCCGGGACCGGATACTTATCCGGCACACTGAAGAAGGCGTCCGAAGAGTGGCCCTCAGAGTGGTTCTATATTGAGGACGTCGCTCTCCCTGACCCAGTCCGAATGGGCCTTCTCGAATTTACCAATGCTCCATTGAAGAAACGCCACAGTTGGCGCCCTCGGAGCCTCGAGGAGGAAGATAGTGCGGAAGTCCAACAATTAATGGGCAAGCTAAGGACACTCACCCAGTCCGGATTATCAATAATCGAGGTAATGGCCACATCCATAGTGCGAGGTGTTCAGCCGCTCCAATTCAGGGGGCTTCCCATGTGGCACTACAATGGGGAAGATGATGCCTCACGCTGTGGACGAAAGGGTCCGGATTCCCTTACCGTCCTGGCCGCAATACTGGCCAATCTGTATAAAGGGGAGAAAGAGGAGTTCACTCGTCTTATGCTCCGGGAAGGATTTTCTATGTACAATCCTCCTAGCTGGGTGAGTTTTAATCCCATCACTCTACTCAATCCTCTACCTGAGTCATGATTAATTGGCGTTAACCCTTCCATTTGTAACAGGAATGGCGGAAGGTTATAGCGGGGATCTATAGCCCCGCTCCACAGCCGGAGAACCGTAACCGGGACCTTGACCCCGGATATGAAGAGGATTCAGACATATTTGTAGAGCTTGAGGAGGGAGTATTCTACCAGGCGAGCTATGATGACACAGTAGTGTCAGTCGTGGCCGACTACCCCGGCGTCCTTCATGCCTCACATGTAAGTAATCAGGAGACATCTCCTCCGAAAGATCTTCCTCACTGTACCTCACCACCGCACTGTCTCGTGCTTCAAAGGGGAGGTGCTTGGCGTGCCATGCTACACCAGAGGCGTTTCGTAAGAGCGCGACACCCGCGCCGAACAAGTCATTGAAGAGGAAGGCAAACGATAACACGGCTGAACTTTCATCGAAGAGGTATGGCTTTTTTTAAATATGCCTCCTGGTCGTCACATCGAACTGTGACATTATCCGCTGCATTTTATCAGGAAGAGCGTTCGCCGGACTATGTCTGGGGATCCTGCTGGTCACGCCTCCACTAGTCAGATTCCAGACCCTGCCCTAAGGACGGGGGCCATCACGGGAGTGATGCCGGATTGTCCTTCCGCAGAGGATTCGGATGATATGTCTGTCACGAACTCTGAAGTGGAGAGCGCCATGAATCATTGGCGCTGGAGGGCCTCTCGTCGCGACCCGGTTTTTTACAAAAGAGGCATTTAATGCCTTCAGCTCGGCCGATGCATACATCCGAGCTGCTCGGGACGGGCTTACCAGAGCCACAGACCAGCATTTGAAAGATATGCGGGTAAGTACGCATTGTACAACCTTTGTAATCATATACCAGTAGCCCCCGAGACTTGAAGAAGTTGATACAACTGATTTAAGGATCATTGTATAATCAGGCACTTATAGATAAGAACAACCTGCTATCTCAAGAGTTGTAAATGTGTCGGACCCAGCTAGCTACGGCTACCGCCGAATTGGAGAAATCCAAGGAGTCACCGCCTAGTAATGTTTCCCTCATCAGAAAAAGTATAATCATATACCAGTAATATTAATACTGTTGTGTTTCCGCTGACAGGATCAGTAGATCAACTCAGAGAGAAATTGAAAATTGCCCAGGCTGGTGAATAGGAGGCCAAAAGGCAACAGCCAGTAGGCGAACGTGTGCTGACGCGGGTCAGGGACGACAAGAACAAGCTGCAGGATTCCAACATCCTGATGGGTGAAGAGCTAAAATATGTACGAGCCCAGCTGGCTGACGCCATAAAGGAGAATAAGAGGCTACGAGGCGGCATATTCAGTATGCTTTCAAACTTTCCTTCGTGAAATTCGGCAGAAAAATGAGCTGGCAGATTTATGTCTGGAGGTATGCTGACTGGCCGTCCCGAAGAGGAGATGTCCGGATCTCAAGGCATTCTGCTCCAAGAGCTGTCCCAAGTGCACGAGCGAGCTCGTCAAGCAATGCGGAGCGTTGCCAAGGCTTTGTGTCCATCCGCCTCCCCTCCAGGAAGTATGGAGGTGCTTGTGAAGCTATTCCAAGGGGCTCGATGGCGCTTTCAATTATGGAAGATTTCGGCATGTCGAGATGGTGTGCGAGAGGCTTGGGCCATGGTAAAAACACGATATACCAAGCTTGATCCGAATCATATGGCCCGGGTCGGACCTCGGGGTCAGATGGGCAAGAAATTCCCGTTAGTCTGGTATATGACCAAGTAAAGATAGCCGCCAAGTTTTCCCAATAGGATTGTAAACTAGACAGTCTGTTAGACAGCGTAGAGGAAGAAGTTTTTGAGTCCAAGTGGGTATGTACTTCATTTGACAAATTTGTCCCTAGCCGGATTATAAAACGATTGTCATGGCAGACCTTTTCACTTCGACCTCTGGACCCGAAGGTGTGGAGTGTTTCCGAATACCCGCTCAGTAATATAGACTGGGGCATGCGTGGAAACCAGGCGTAGGGGTCATAATTGCTTGAACAGAAAAGTTGTATCCGGCTAGCTATGTTATATTACATGTTGATTGTAAGAAACATCTTCCAGGGAGAATAGTTCCGTTAAGGGTTCCTTTCCCTGGGCGGATATGCGTTAGTATGCATGTCCGAACTGTGATTGAAGAATCGCAGTATACGTAACATCTTGGGGTTCATGGTGTGATGAAGGTAAAATGTCTTTAGTTCGCCGACCGAATATTCCCTTAAGAATGCTAGCTTTTGGCTTCACCCAGTCTGAGGTACAAGTCCGGATGACCCGGCTGTAACAATCGCAAAGGTGCTCCCTTTATGCCCTAGCCGAACAAACGAGAACATAGGGCATAAGCACAGGAGCTAGGCAACCCAGCTTGGCAAAAACTTAAGTCATAACGATGCATATAATGGAGAAGAAAAGGTACATATGCGGAAGAGGACACATATGTGTTGAGCTTGATGATCAGATAATAATAATAAGCTTATGTAAAAGAAGCCCCCAGGTTTTATGAGTTTATACATTTAAGGATGTGCACATCATAGGTGTGCGGTTTGGCCACACAAGAGCTAAAGAGAAAAATTAATGAGGGTAAAAAATGAAAATAAAGGGAGAAGAAGACGAACAAAGAGTACGGCTCTAGGCGTAGAATCTTCGAAGTCTTGCGGCATTCCACGGGTTCGGCTCTAGGCGATTGTCAGATGCATCACGCAGGTGGTACGCTCCTCCAGTGAGAACCTCATCTATGATGAAGGGACCTTCCCACTTGGGCTTGAGTTTGTCCTTTTTCTTTTCTGGCCAGCGCAGAACGAGTTCACTAACATTATAAGTCTTGGCCCGCACTTCTCTGCTTTGGTATCTGCGAGCCTGTTGTTGATAGAATGCAGAACGTGCTTTTGCAACGTCATGCTCCTCCTCTAGGGCATCTAGACTGTCCTGCTAATCGAGCTCGGCCTCTCTCTCTTCGTACATGCGCACTCGAGGTGAGTCATGAATGATGTCGCAGGGCAAAACGGCCTCTGCGCCGCACACCATGAAGAATGGTGTGTATCCGGTAGTGCGATTGGGTGTGGTCCGCAGCCCCTTGTGTACGGAGTCGAGCTCCACAACCCAGTGCTTGTCTAATTCCTTCAAAGACCGCACTAGTCTAGGCTTGATGCCACTCATGATAAGACCATTAGCTCATTCGACTTGAGCGTTTGTTTGTGGGTGATAGACGGAGGCGTAGTCGAGCTTAATGCCCAGGTTAGCACACCAGGTTTTCACTTCATCGGCTATAAAATTGGAGCCATTATCGGTGATGATGCTGTGTGGGACACCATAATGGTGCACGACACTAGATATAAAGTCTATCACTGGTCCAACTTCGGCCGTTTTAACTGGCTTGGCCTCTATCCACTTGGTGAAATTATCTACCATGACCAGTAGATATTTTTTCTTGTGGCTTCCTCCTTGAAGGGGCCCGACCATATCAAGCCCCCAGACCGTGAAAGGCCAAGTAATGGGGATTGTTTGTAGAGCGGTAGGTGGCATATGGCTTTGATTGGCGAAAAGCTGGCATCCGACACAATGTTGGACATGGTCATGTGCATATTCTCGGGCCGTCGACCAAAAGAAACCTATACGGAAGGCTTTACTTACAATGGCCCGAGCCGCGGCGTGGTGACCGCCGAGACCAGCATGGATTTCAGCCAGGAGCTGCCGTCCCTCTTCTTAGGAGATACATCTTTGAAGGACTCTGGTAGCACTTTTCTTGTAGAGCTCTCCTTCATGGACCTTATAGGCTTTCGAACACCGAACAATCCAGCGAGCCTCATTCTAATCCTCGGGGAGCTCTCGCCTATTAAGGTAGGCCAAGAAGGGTTCGGTCCATGGGGCAATTACTGCCATTATTAGATGGTCCGATGGTGTTATTTTGGTGGCTGGGCCCTCGATGATATCGGTATTGTGTTCGGAGTCTGGGGGTATGATCGGATCCGGACTGGCATTGCTGCTCTCGTCCTGCCACACCACGGATGGCTTGAAGAGCCTTTCCAAAAAGATGTTAGGCGGGACGGGGTCACACTTGGCACCCACGCGAGCAAGGACATTCGCCGCTTGATTACTCTCTCGAGCCACATGATCAAACTCGAGTCCCTCGAACCGAGCTGATATTCTGAGTACGGCATTACGATAGGCCACCATCTTTGGATCTTTGGCGTCGAAGTCTCCGTTTATTTTGGATATCGCGAGATTTGAATCCCCGCGCACCTCCAGGCGTTGTATGCCCATGGAGGCAGCCATCCGAAGACCGTGCAATAGGGCCTCGTATTCGGCTGCGTTATTGGAGTCTGTGTAAAATATTTGGAGTATGTACTGGACCGTGTCTCCAGTGGGGGACGTCAAGACGACGCCCGCTCCTAAGCCGGCCATCATTTTAGAGCCATCGAGGTGCATGACCCAGTTGGAATATTTACCGTACTCTTTAGGGAGTTTGGCCTCTGTCCATTCGGCGACGAAGTCGGCCAATAATTGGGATTTAATGGCTCGGCGTGGTTTGTATGTTATGTCGAATGGTAGGAGCTCAATAGCCCACTTGGCAATCTGACCCGTAGCGTCGCAGTTATTTATTATATCATTGAGTGGTACTTCGGAAGCCACCGTGATCGAACACTCTTGGAAGTAGTGTCATAGCTTCCGGGATGCCATGAATACCGCATATGCTCTCTTTTGGTAATGAGGGTACCGGGATTTTAATGGTGTGAGGACAGTGGATACATAGTATACCGGTTTCTGAAGTGGGAACTTGTGTCCGTCCTCCTTTTGCTCAATGACGAGCACTGCGCTCACCACCTGGTGTGTTGCAGAGATGTATAATAACATCGGTTCGCTGACGTTTGGCGCGGCTAGGATTGGGTTGCTCGCTAAAAGAGCCTTTATTTCCTCCAGCCCGGCCGTTGCCTCTTCCGTCCACTCGAAGTGGTTGGTACGTCGGAGAAGGTGATAAAGTGGCAATGCTTTTTCTACTAGTCTAGAGATAAAGCGGCTTAAAGCCGCCACACAACTGGCTAGTTTTTGGATCTGTTTAAGGTCTGTTGGTGTAGCCAATTGTGATAAAGCTCGGACTTTGGCTAGATTTGCCTCAATTCCTCTATTGGAAATGATGAAGCCCAGCAGTTTTTCGGTGGGAACACCGAAAACACACTTTTATGGATTGAGCTTGATGTCATATGTCCAGAGGTTGTCGAATGTGAGATGCAGGTCGTCTATTAACGACTCGGCGTGCTTAGCCTTGATGATGATGTCATCCACATATGGTTCAAGCGTCTTGATGATTTGTTTCTCTAGGCATGTTTGAATCATGCATTGGTAGGCGGCGCTGACATTTTTAATCCCAAAGGGCATAGTGTTGAAGCAGAAAGGCCCGTATGGGGTGATGAATGTCGTTGCGGCTTGATCAGACTCCTTCATGTTGATTTGATGGTATCCGGAGTATGCGTCGAGGAAACATAGTGAGTCGTGTCCTGCAGTAGCATCAATAATCTGATTGATGCAGGGGAGGGGGAAGGGATCCTTAGGGCAAGCTTTATTGAGGTCTTTGAAATCGACGCACAGGTGCCAGTATTTGTCCTTCTTTGGCACCATCACTAGGTTTGCTAGCTAGTCCGGGTGTTTTATCTTTGATGAATCCAACCTCGATTAACTTGGCTAGCTCCTCCCCCATGGCTTGTCGTTTAGGTTCGGAAAAGCGCTGCAATGTTTGCTTGACCGGCTTATATCCCTTCAATATATCGAGGCTGTGTTCGGCCAGCCTACGTGGGATTCCTAGCATATCAGAAGAGTCCCAGGCGAATATGTCCCAGTTCTCGCGCAGGAACGTTCGTAGTGCGGCGTCAACCGTTGGGTCCAGTTGTGCCCCGATGGAAGCTGTCTTCTTGGGGTCCGTCGGGTGGACTTGAATTTTGACTATTTTGTCTGTTGGTTTGAAGGAGGTGGATTTGGGATGCTTATCAAGGATTACGTCATCCCTATCGACCGTAGAGCATAGTGCGGTTAACTCTTCGGCCGCGAGGGCCTCAGACAGTGCCTCGAGGGCCAGGGATGCTGTTTTGTTTTCGGCACGGAGGGCTATGTCCGGATCACTAGCAAGCATGATAATACCGTTGGGCCCGGGCATCTTGAGCTTCATATACCCGTAAAGAGGTATAGCTTGAAAGCGTGTCAATGCATCTCGCCCCAACAAGGCGTGATATCCACTGTTGAAATGGGCCACTTGGAAGGTTATCTCTTCGGACCGATAGTTCTCCGGAGTGCCGAATACCACGTCGAGTGTAATTTTCCCCGCGCATCATGCCTCTCGGCTGGGAGTGATCCCTCAGAAGGTTGTATTACTATGCTCGATGCGGCTCCTGTCTATTTCCATTTTATTCATTGTGTCCTCGTAGATGAGGTTTAGTCCGCTGCCGCCATCCACGAGCACTTTAGTGAGCCAAAAGCCATCCACAATTGGGTTGAGGACCAAGGCGGCTGGTGCCCAGACTGACCGGATTTTTGGTTCGTCACTGGTGTTGAAAGTTATGGCCGTGTCGTTCTAGGGATTTATTGTTGTGACTTAGCAGACCTCGGCGAGGTCGCGGAGTGCCCTCTTGCGCCGATTGTTTGAAGCGAAAGTCTCAAAGACTGTCAATACTCTATGGTCGTCGTATTCCCCGGGGGGGGGGGGGTTGCTCCGTGATGTTTTTGGTGAGGATATCCTCGCCGCTCTTGGCCACTTGCCGGAGTATCCAACATGCTCTAAGGCTATGGGTTGGTGTGGTATCCAGTGTCGTGTGTATTTTGCATGGCCTATCAAGCCATCCCTCCAGAACAGTTCCGCGTCCCGTAATGGGTTTAGTTTCCTTTACTATGGGTTCGGGTGCCCCGCGAGGGTGCATCTGTTTTGCTCGCCCGAGGGGTTGGGTGGAGACCGGTGGCTCCCAACGAGCTGTCTGGGTTTTCCAGGCGCTTTCCATTGCATAGTACTTCTGCACCATGGTTGCCAAGTCAGCGAAGTGTAATACACAACGGCGGTTGATGGCATTGAGGATTCCCTCGTCCGTGCAATTATTGCAGAAAACTGAGATCACGTCCTCATCGCGGCAGTCCTTAATCTTGTCTCTGATAAGGAGGAATCTACCCAAAAATGATGGACTGTTTCCTGAGGCTGCTGTCGTACTGATAACCCACAAGTATAGGGGATCACAACAGTTTTCGAGGGTGGAGTATTCAACCCAAATTTATTGATTCGACACAAGGGGAGCCAAAGAATATTCTCAAGTATTAGCAGTTGAGTTGTCAATTCAACCACACCTGGAAACTTAGTATCTGCAGCAAAGTATTTAGTAGCAAAGTAATATGATAGTAGTGGTAACGGTAGCAAAAGGTAACAGTAGTAAAAGTAATGTTTTTGGTATTTTGTAGTGATGATAGCCATAGCAACGGAAAAGTAAATAAGCAAAGAACAATATATGGAAAGCTCGTAGGCAATGGATCGGTGATGGAGAATTATGCCGGATGCGGTTCATCATATAACAGTCATAACCTAGGGTGACACAGAACTAGCTCCAGTTCATCAATGTAATGTAGGCATGTATTCCGAATATAGTCATACGGCTTATGGAAAAGAACTTGCATGACGTATTTTGTCCTACCCTCTCGTGGCAGCGGGGTCCTTACGGAAACTAAGGGATATTAAGGCCTCCTTTTAATAGAGTACCGGAACAAAGCATTAACACATAGTGAATACATGAACTCCTCAAACTACGGTCATCACCGGTAAGTATCCCAATTATTGTCACTTCGGGGTTAACGGATCATAACACATAATAGGTGACTATAGACTTGCAAGATAGGATCAAGAACTCTCATATATTGATGAAAACATAATAGGTTCAGATCTGAAATCATGGCACTCGGGCCCTAGTGACAAGCATTATGCATAGCAAAGTCATAGCAACATCAATCTCAGAACATAGTGGATACTAGGGATCAAACCCTAACAAAACTAACTCGATTACATGATAGATCCCATCCAACCCATCACCGTCCAGCAAGCCTACGATGGAATTACTCACGCACAGCGGTGAGCATCATGAAATTGGTGATGGAGGATGGTTGATGATGACGATGGCGACGGATTCCCCTCTCCGGAGCCCCGAACGGACTCCAGATCAGCCCTCTCGAGAGGTTTTAGGGCTTGGCGGCGGCTTCGTATTGTAAAACATGATGAAATCTTCTCTCTAATTTTTTTCTCCCCGAAACACAATATATAGAGTTGGAGTTGGAGTCGGAGGAGCTCCAGGGGGCCCACGAGGTAGGGGGGCGCGCCCTAGGGGGGCAGGTGCGCCCCCACCTTCGTGGACAGGTGGTGAGCCCCCTGGCCTTCTTCTTTTGCAGGTATTTTTTATATTTTCCAAAAAGTTGCTCTGTGAAGTTTCAGGTCATTCCGAGAACTTTTGTTTATGCACATAAATAACACCATGGCAATTATGCTGAAAACAACATCAGTCTGGGTTAGTTCCATTCAAATCATGCAAGTTAGAGTCCAAAACAAGGGCAAAAGTGTTTGGAAAAGCAGATACGACGGAGACGTATCAAGCCCCCCAAGCTTAAACCTTTGCTTGTCCTCAAGCAATTCAGTTGACAAACTTAAAGTGATAAAGAAAAACTTTTACAAACTCTGTTTGCTCTTGTTGTCGTAAATATGTAAAGCCAGCATTCAAGTTTTCAACAAAGATTATAACTAACCACATTCACAATAATGCTTAGGTCTAAAGTTTACTCATATCAATGGCATAATCAACTAGTGAGCAATAATAATAAATCTCGGATGACAACACTTTCTCAAAACAATCATAATATGATATAACACGATGGTATCTCGCTAGCCCTTTCTGAGACCGCAAAACATAAATGCAGAGCACCTTTAAAGACCAAGGACTGACTAGACATTGTAATTCATGGTAAAAGAGATCCAGTCAAGTCATACTCAATGTAAACTAACAGTAATGGATGCAAATGACAGCGGTGCTCTCCAACTGGTGCTTTTTAATAAGAGGATGATGACTCAACATGAAAGTAAATAGATAAGCCCTTCGCAGAGGGAAGCAGAGATTTGTAGAGGTGCCAGAGCTCGGTTTTGAAATAGAGATGAATAATATTTTGAGCGGTATACTTTCATTGTCAACATAACAACCAAGAGATGGCGGTATCTTCCATGCTACACACATTATAGGCGGTTCCCAAACAGAATGGTAAAGTTTATACTCCCCCTTCCACCAACAAGCATCAATCCATGGCTTGCTCGAAACAACAAGTGCCTCCAACTAACAAGAGTCACAGGGGGAGTTTTGTTTGCAATTATTTTGATTTGATTTGCATAAAGCATGGGACCGGGCATCCCGGTGACCAGCCACTTTCTCGTGAGTGAGGAGCGGAGTCCACTCCTCTTGAGAATAACCCGCCTAACATGGAAGATACGGACATCCCTAGTTGATACATGAGCTATTCGAGCATACGAGACAGGATATTTATTTGTAGGTTTAGAGTTTGGCACATACAAATTTACTTGGAATGGCAGGTAGATACCCTATATAGGCAGGTATGGTGGACTCATATGGAATAACTTTGGGGTTTATGGAGTTGGATGCACAAGCAGTATTCCCGCTTAGTACAAGTGAAGGCTAGCAAAAGACTGGGAAGCGACCAGCTAGAGAGCGACAACGGTCATGAACATGCATTAAAATTAATCAACACCGAATGCAAGCATGAGTAGGATATAATCCACCATGAACATAAATATAGTGAAGGTTATGTTGATTTTGTTTCAACTACATGTGTGAACATGCGCCAAGTCAAGTCACTTAAATCATTCAGAGGAGGATACCACCCTATCATACCACATCATAACCATTTCAATAGCATGTTGGCACGCAAGGTAAACCATTATAACTCATAGCTAATCAAGCATGGCACAAGAAACTATGATCTCTAGTTGTCATTGCAAACATGTTTATTCATAATAGGCTGAATCAGGAACGATGAACTAATCATATTTACAAAAA
Source organism: Triticum urartu (assembly GCF_003073215.2). Taxonomy (NCBI): domain Eukaryota; kingdom Viridiplantae; phylum Streptophyta; class Magnoliopsida; order Poales; family Poaceae; genus Triticum; species Triticum urartu. Next base: position 430,758,180 of record NC_053027.1, on the reverse strand, counting down.
CAAAAGAGGTCGAGTTCATACCAGCTTTTCTCATCTCAGTCAGTCCATCATATATCGTCATAATTGCCTTTCACTTGCACGACCGAACGATGTGAATAATAATAATAGTGCTCGTGCATTGGACTAAGCTGGAATCTGCAAGCATTCAATAAACAGGAGAAGACAAGGCAATATGGGCTCTTTTGTCAGATCAACAATAATGCATATAAGAGCCACTTCAACAATTTAATTATGGTCTTCTCCTACCGACCCCCAAAGAAGAGAAAAGAAATAAAACTATTTACACGGAAGAGCTCCCAACAAGTAAAAGAAGAACAGGAAATCTTTTTGGGTTTTCTTTTTAGTTACCACTACAAGCATGTAAAGTAAACTAATTAAAAGCTACAACTAATTTTTTTTGGCTTTTCTTAAGGTTTATCAAACACACAAGAAGAAATCATAAAAAGGAAATAAACTAGCATGGATGATACAATGAAAAAGTATGAGCACCGACATCTAGCAATGAGTGCGTGACTATAAATGTGATGTCGGTGAGAAATACGTACTCCCCCAAGCTTAGGCTTTTGGCCTAAGTTGGTCTATGGCCATGGCTGGCCTGGCGGATATCCATAGTAGAAGTTGGGGTCGTACCGCGAAGAAGAAGAAGACTCCGATTACCACTGGTTGGCAATCATCTCTGGATCCCATTGGTAGTTAGACTATCGTCTAGGATCAACTTGTGGTTCCGGCTCTAGCTCTGTGGCTGATGTAGGGTTCTGATAGGCGTGAATAGCCTCTAACGAAACAAGGCACTGGCCTGCAGATAAATCAAACAAAGAAGGAGCAGGCAGGGTAATAGTCCCAGGATGATGTTTATCAAAGAACAATTTGTATTTAAGCTCTCCTTCCCTATTCTTAACAATAAAATCATGTGCCACCATACTTTTATAATCTAAATAAACACGAGGCAGCACTTTTTCTTCCTTCTCATAATGCCTAATAGGCATGTTAAAATGTGCAGCTAGGCGTGAAGCATAGATGCCTCCAAAGATGGGGCCCTTTGTACGGTTCAGACTTAACCGTTTAGCAATAATGCCGCCCATACTAACAGAGTTATCACTGAATAAACCGTGGAGCAAAATAATAATATCAGGAACACTAAGGTTTCCACTGTTTTCGCGACCAATTAAGCAACAACTAGCAAATAATGCAAAATAGCGTAAAACAGGAAAATGTATGCTAGTGAGTCGTGCATCAGAAATCTTCCTTGTTTCCCCTACAGTGATAGTATCAACAAACCCTTCCACATCCTCGCGATGAGGTTCCTCTGTCTTGCCCTCAAAAGGGACTAAACAAACCCGAAAAAAATCATAAAGTGACATCTCCTTATGCTCATCATATAAATGAAACTCCACGGTAGGTGGTGAGCTCCTAGAATGGAAATGAAAGTTTTGCACAAAGATATTTGTGAGTAAGAGATACTGATCACGTTGGTCGTGGAGGAAAGTGGTAAGGCCTGCATTCTTAGCCAATTCATAAAAATCTTCATAAATCCCGGCTGCTCTAAAAAAAATCATCGGAAGGCCATTCACACGTCCGAGACTCCGTGGTGCGAGACAGATTATACTTAGGATTCTGTGCCTTTTCCTTCGAGCTTTGGCTCGATGAGCCCCTCAAAAGTCTCTTCATCATTTTCTGAAAAATTCTGAAATTTTTAGTAACTTCAAAATAAAAGTAAACCAAAATCAATAATATTGATAGCAACTACTCCTACAAGTGCCTAGAGCCTATATCATGCATCAAAACTACTTGGAACCATATAAATTTGATATGCAAGCTCAAGAACATGGTCACCTAGGCAACACAAATTTGCAATGAATAAAGCACTAGAACAAAAACTAATTGGACCGATGGAGGAGTCACATACCAAGGAACAATCTCCCCAAGCAGTTTTGTGAGAGGTGCTTTGAGCAAAGAGATCGAAAATGGAAGCAAAATGAGCTTGGACTCGGGTTTGAGATGGATATTCGTGTTTGGGGGAGGAAGAAGGAGTGTGTGGGTGAAAGGATAAGTGGAGGAGGGCCACCGTAGGCCCACGAGACAGGGGGGTGCGCCCAGGGGGGTAGGGCGCGCCCTCCACCCTCGTGGGCAGGTGGGTGACCCCCCTGCTGTGTTCTTAGTGCCAAATATTCTCAAATATTCCAGAAAAAAATCATATTTAAATTTCAGGGCATTTGGAGAACTTTTATTTTTGGGGTATTTTTATATTGCACGGATAATCAGATAACAGACAGAAAAAAATACTATTTTTATTTTATTTAATATAAATAACAGAAAGTAAAAGTGGGGTACAGAAGGTTGTGCCTTCTAGTTTCATCCATCTCATGATCATCAAAAGGAATCCACTAACAAGGTCGATCGGGTCTTGTTAACAAACTCATTCCGAATAACATGGGACCGGAGAATTTTCGAATAACACTATGTTACCTCAATGGGGATATGCACATCCCTAATAATAAGAATATCATATTTCTTCTTGACAGTAGGAAGAGGAAATTCAAAACCTCCAAATATAATCGATGGAATTTTTCCAATAGAGTTGATACTATGAACTTGAGGTTGTTTCCTCGGAAAGTGTACCGTATGCTCATTACCATTAACATGAAAAGTGACATTGCCTTTAGTGCAATCAATAGCAGCCCCTACAGTATTCAAAAAGGGTCTTCCAAGAATAATAGACATACTATCGTCCTCGGGAATATCAAGAATAACAAAGTCCGTTAAAATAGTAACGCTTGCAACTACAACAGGCACATCCTCACAAATACCGATAGGTATAGAAGTTGATTTATCAGCCATTTGCAAAGATATTTCAGTAGGTGTCAACTTATTCAAATCAAGTCTACGATATAAAGAGAGAGGCATAACACTAACACCGGCTCCAAGATCACATAAAGCAGTTTTAACATAGTTTCTTTTAATGGAGCATTGTATAGTTGGTCCTCCGGGATCTCCTGGTTTCTTAGGTATTCCACCTTTAAAAGTATAATTAGCAAGCATGGTGGAAATTTCAGCTTCCGGTATCTTTCTTTTATTAGTAAAAATTTCTTTCATATACTTAGCATAAGGATTCATTTTGACCATATCAGTCAAACACATACGCAAGAAGATAGGTCTAATCATTTCAGCAAAGCGCTCAAAATCCTCATCATCCTTTTTCTTGGATGGTTTGGGAGGAAAAGGCATAGGTTTCTGAGCCCATGGTTCTCTTTCTTTACCGTGTTTCCTAGCAACAAAGTCTTTCTTATCATAACATTGATTCTTTGATTGTGGGTTATCAAGATCAACAGCAGGTTCAATTTCTATATCATTATCATTACTAGGTTGAGCATCATCATGAACATTATCATTAACATTATTACTAGTTTCAGGTTCATTACCAGATTGTGTTTCAACATCAGAAATAAAATATCATTTGGATTCTCAGGTGTTTCAATAACAGGTTCACTAGAAGCATGCAAAGTCCTATCATTTTTCTTTTTCTTCCTTTTAGAAGGACTAGGTGCATCTATATTATTAATCTGAGAATCTTGCTCAATTCTCTTAGGACGGCCTTCAGGATACAAAGGTTCCTGAGTCATTCTACCACCTCTAGTCATAACTCTAACAGCATTATTATTATTCTTACTATTCGATTCATTGAGCAAATCATTTTGAGCTTTAAGTACTTGTTCTACTTGAGTGGTAACCATAGAAGCATGTTTACTAATAAGTTTAAGTTCACCTTTGACATTAGCCATATAATCGCCCAAGTGTTCAAGCATATTTGAATTGTATTTCAATTGTCTACCAAAATAAGCATTAAAATCTTCTTGCTTAACCATAAATTTATCAAACTCATCTAAGCATGGGCTAGCAAACTTAGTAAATGGGATTTCAGCTTTATCATATCTATAGAGAGAATTTACCTTTACTACCTGTGTCGGGTTATCAAGACCATGAGTTTCTTCAATAGTTAAAGGATTAAGATCATATATTTCTTCAACAGGCAGTAGATTAAGACCATGTATTTCTTCAATAGGAGGTAAATTCTTAACATCTTCAGCTTTAATACCTTTTGCTTTCATAGATTTCTTTGCCTCTTGCATATCTTCAGGACTGAGAAATAGAATACCCCTCTTCTTCGGAGTTGGTTTAGGAATAGGCTCAGGAATTGGCTCCGGAGGTGTCCAATTATTTTCATTTGTGAACATATTATTCAATAGAATTTCAGCTTCATCCGGTGTTCTTTCCCTGAAAACAGAACCAGCACAACTATCCAGGTAATCTTTGGAAGCATTGGTTAGTCCATTATAAAAGATATCAAGTATTTCATTTCTCTTAAGAGGATGATCAGGCAAAGCATTAAGTAATTGGAGAAGCCTCCCCCAAGCTTGTGGGAGACTCTCTTCTTCAATTTGCGCAAAATTGTATATATCCCTTAAAGCAGCTTGTTTCTTATGCACAGGGAAATATTTAGCAGAGAAGTAATAAATCATATCCTGGGGACTACGCACACAACCAGGATCAAGAGAATTAAACCATATCTTAGCATCACCCTTTAATGAGAACGGAAATATTTTAAGGATATAAAAGTAGCGAGTTCTCTCATCATTAGTGAACAGGGTAGCTATATCATTTAATTTAGTAAGATGTGCCACAACAGTTTCAGATTCATAGCCATGAAAAGGATCAGATTCAACCAAAGTAATTATATCAGGATCAACAGAGAATTCATAATCCTTATCGGTAACACAGATAGGTGAAGTAGCAAAAGCAGGGTCAGGTTTCATTCTAGCATTTAGAGATTGCTGATTCCATTTAGCTAATAACCTCTTGAGTTCGTATCTATCTTTGCAAGCTAAAATAGCTAAAGAAGCTTCTTTATCAAAAACATAACCCTTAGGAATAACAGGCAAGTCTTCATCGTCACTTTCATCAGCATTATCAGATTCAATATTTTCAATCTCTCTAGCCCTAGCAAGTTGTTCGTCAAGAAATTCACCAAGTGGCACAGTAGTAAAGCATAGAAGTAGTTTCATCATAAGTATCATGTATAGCAGAAGTGGCATCATCAATAACATGCGACATATCAGAACGAATAGCAAAAGCAGGTTTAGGTGTCGCAAGCTTACTCAAAACAGAAGGTGAATCAAGTGCAGAGCTAGATGGCAGTTCCTTACCTCCCCTCGTAGTTGAGGGAAAATCTTGGTTCTTGGATCTTTCAAATTCTTCATAATGATAAGAAGATATAAATCCCAAGTGACTCAAATAATAGAGCTATGCTCCCCGGCAACGGCGCCAGAAAATAGTCTTGATAACCCACAAGTATAGGGGATCGCAACAGTTTTCGAGGGTAGAGTATTCAACCCAAATTTATTGATTCGACACAAGGGGAGCCAAAGAATATTTTCAAGTATTAGTAGCTGAGTTGTCAATTCAACCACACCTGGAAACTTAGTATCTGCAGAAAAGTATTTAGTAGCAAAGTAATATGATAGTAGTGGTAACGGTAGCAAAAGGTAACAATAGTAAAAGTAATGTTTTTGGTATTTTGTAGTGATGATAGCAATAGAAACGGAAAAGTAAATAAGCGAAGAACAATATATGGAAAGCTCGTAGGCAATGGATCGGTGATGGAGAATTATGCCGGATGCGGTTCATCATGTAGCAGTCATAACCCAGGGTGACATAGAACTAGCTCCAGTTCATCAATGTAATGTAGGCATGTATTCCGAATATAGTCATACGTGCTTATGGAAAAGAACTTGCATGCCATCTTTTGTCCTACCCTCCCGTGGCAGCGGGGTCCTTACAGAAACTAAGGGATATTAGGGCCTCCTTTTAATAGAGTACCAGAACAAAGCATTAACACATAGTGAATACATGAACTCCTCAAACTACGGTCATCACCGGTAAGTATCCCGATTATTGTCACTTCGGGGTTAACGAATCATAACACATAATAGGTGACTATAGACTTGCAAGATAGGACCAAGAACTCTCATATGTTGATGAAAACATAATAGGTTCAGATCTGAAATCATGGCACTCGGGCCCTAGTGACAAGCATTAAGCATAGCAAAGTCATAGCAACATCAGTCTCAGAACATAGTGGATACTAGGGATCAAACCCTAACAAAACTAACTCGATTACATGATAGATCCCATCCAACCCATCACCATCCAGCAAGCCTACGATGGAATTACTCACGCACTACGGTGAGCATCATGAAATTGGTGATGAAGGATGGTTGATGATGACGATGGCGATGGATTCCCCTCTCCGGAGCCCCGAACGGACTCCAGATCAGCCCTCCCGAGAGGTTTTAGGGCTTGGCGGCGGCTCCGTATCGTAAAACATGATGAAATCTTCTCTCTGATTTTTTTCTCCCCGAAACACAATATATAGAGTTGGAGTTGGAGTCGGAGGAGCTCTAGGGAGCCCACGAGGTAGGGGGGCGCGCCCCCCACCCTCGTGGACAGGTGGTGGCCCCCTGGCCTTCATCTTTTGTAGGTATTTTTTATATTTTCCAAAAAGTTGCTCCATGAAGTTCCAGGTCATTCCGAGAACTTTTGTTTCTGCACATAAATAACACCATGGTAATTCTGCTGAAAACAGCGTCAGTCTGGGTTAGTTCCATTCAAATCATGCAAGTTAGAGTCCAAAACAAAGGCAAAAGTGTTTGGAAAAGTAGATATGACGGAGACGTATCACGTATGTACATGAGGTCGCATATATCTGGTGGGCCAGAATTTCTTGGTGAATATTGCTTGTGGTGGGTGGGTAGTTTTAATTCCGAATCCTGACCCGATTTGGAGTCTGGGGCCTGAAAAACTTCTGAGCTCTTTAGTTCGGGCTCTGAGATGTCGAATGATTTTCCGGGCCCAACGCCCGAATCCGAGTTCGGGGGACTGGGAGTGTCATTCCGTAGACGGGTATCCGGCCCTTCGAGCTTATAAATCCGAACAGAGTTCGTCTTCAGCATTGGGGAAGAATTATTGTTTTGCTCTTCTACGACCGCTATCTGATGGGTGATCGGCGGAGATTTGATTTCTCTCTGACTGGGTTTAAGCCCAATCTGATCATAGTCAGTAGTGACCCCCATGGCGGCGATGTGATCCAGGAGTTCGTTTAAAGATGGCCACTCCGCCGGATCCATTCGTCTGGAGTATTCAGAGTCAACACGGAGGCGATTTTCGATGATCGAGAAGTCATCGTCGGCTTAACGGCCGAACGGGCGGTCATGGTAAAGCCGCCCAGCCAGAGGGTTTGGCCTGAGGCCAGAGCTCCTCCGGAGGTGATACTGTCTTTGATAACAAGGCGAGCCATCAACCCTAACTTCGACGTCATAGTGGAACTCTCAATGAAAGCACCAATGTCGGTGTCAAAACTGGCGAATCTCGGGTAGGGGGTCCTGAACTGTGCGTCTAAGGTCGATGGTAAGAGGAGGCAGGGGACACGATGTTTTACCCAGGTTCGGGCCCTCTTGATGGAGGTAATACCCTACGTCCTGCTTGATTGATCTTGATGAGTATGAGGATTACAAGAGTTGATCTACCATGAGATCGTTGTGGCTGAACCCTAGAGGTCTAGCCTGTCTGATTGTGATTGTCTCTACGGACTAAACCCTCCGGTTTATATAGACACCGGAGGGGCCTAGGGTTATACAAAGTCGGTTACAGAGAAATGAAATAATACATCCGGACGCCTAGCTTGCCTCCCACGCAAAGGAGAGTCCCATCTGGACACGGGAGGAAGTCTCCTATCTTGTATCTTCATGGCCCAATAGTCTGGCCCATGTCACACAGGCCGGACGCCCGAGGACCCCTTAATCCTGGACTCCCTCAGTCGGTGCTATTGTCCTGGCGGTACATGGAGAACATCTGGACCATCTGTGCCGAGGAACAAGTGTCGGCGACGCACACGGCGAAAAAGGAGCGAGCACTACAAAAAAGACACATCCGTGACATTTTGGGCCGAACGATTTTTTTTCTGTCATACTTATGACACTTCTATGACGATAATTGTGACAAAACCTGGTATCATCATAGATGTGGTGGGATCCTACTTCTATGACAAAAAATCATGACAGAAAATGGGCTTTTCGTCCTGGGCGGGCCGGAGATGCAGCTGCATGACATTCTTTGGGCCGTCCATGATGGAAAAAACCATGGTAGAAGCGAGGGCGAGGAAAATATCGGGGTGTTCCCGGTTACGGTGGGTGGTCGGGGCCGAGCGATGCGCATTTCTCTTGTACACGAACGCATGTGGGTGCGAGGCATTGGGCTCTAACTGAACCCGAGCAAGGCGTTCGCCTAATGATCCCGAGCGATTGCACTGCAGGTTACGCGTTACTGAACCCGAGCGATCGATCGATGGCTGTTAACTGAACCTGATCGAGCGATTCCTTCGCTACTGCTGCTAACCGAAGCCGATCGATGCTGCCTCTGGATGAACTATGAGCGTTGCCGGGGGGGGGGGGTTGGATGAACAGTTCCCGGTGGGGGTGGATGAACAGGACCCCGATCGATCGAGCCGATTGGGGCTGGATGAACAGGACCCCGTGGATGGCTGGATGAACAGGACCACCCCGTGGAGGGCTAGATGAACAGTAGACGGTGGAGGGCTGGATGAACAGTAGCCCGTGGAGGGGTGGTTGAACAGGAGCCCGTGGATAGGGCTGGTTGAACAGTAGCCCGTGGAGTAGCGCGCGTAATGGAGGCTGAATGAATAGGAGCCCGTGGATGAACAGTCACAGGTGGAGGCTGGAGGAGGTCGACGGTGGATGAATAGTAGCCCGTGGAGGCTGGAGGGGGTCGACGGTGGAGATGAACGGTATCCCGTGGAGTCCCGTTTTGGGGTACGCCACACCCCTCCCGATGAACAGGACCACCGTTTCGAGCATAGCGCTCCAACACAAGTCTGTTTCCTCCGTTTTGTGGTACGCCACACCCCTCCCGATGAACAGGACCCCCGTATCGACCGTAGGAGGTCCGTTTCCTCTGTTTTGCGGTACGCCAGACCCCTCCCGATGAAAAGGATCCTGTTTTGACCATGGCCGGTCGAACACAAGGCCGTTTCCTCCATTCTGCGGTATGCTAGGCCTCGTTTCCATCGACTGTTCCGTCCAAGCCCTCCCGATGAACACGACAACGCATTCCGTTCCGACCCAGCCAGTTGGCTCCCCATGAACACGACGATGATGCTGGTTCTCCATTCCAACCCAGCCATGTACACGAGCCCTGGCCGTACGTATGCGCGAGTAGGCGTTCAAGACCCCGCCCGTATGTACGTACGTGGCCGTATTTTCTTTCTTGCACACTGGCCGCTGTACGTACGTGTACATGCTACGTGCGCGCCTCTACTACGACACGTGCGCGCCTCTACATCGACCAGTATGTACGTACACTGTCGGTGTCAAAACCGGTGGATCTCGGGTAGGGGGTCCCGAACTGTGCGTCTAAGGCGGATGGTAACAGGAGGCAGGGGACATGGTGTTTTATCCAGGTTCGGGCCCTCTTGATGGAGGTAAAACCCTACGTCCTCCTTGATTTATTCTTGATGATATGAGTATTACAAGAGTTGATCTACCACGAGATCAGAGAGGCTAAACCCTAGAAGCTAGCCTATGGTATGATTGTATGTTGTCCTACGAACTAAACCCCTCCGGTTTATATAGACACCAGAGGGGGCTAGGGTTACACAAGGTCGGTTACAAAGGAGGAGATATACATATCCGTATTGCCTAGCTTGCCTTCCACGCCAAGTAGAGTCCCATCCGGACACGAGACAAAGTCTTCAATCTTGTATCTTTATAGTCCAACAGTCCGGCCAAAGGATATAGTCCGGCTGTCCGGAGACCCCCTAATCCAGGACTCCCTCAGTAGCCCCTGAACCAGGCTTCAATGACGATGAGTCCGGCGCGCAGTATTGTCTTCGGCATTGCAAGGCGGGTTCCTCCTCCGAATACACCACGGAAGAATTTGAATACAAGGATAGTGTCCGACCCTGCAAAATAAGTTCCACATACCACCGTAGAGAGAATAATATTTCCACAAATCTAATCCGCTGACACGTTTTGGCAACATGACATTATGCCATGGCCCGGTGATTATTCGAACCGTTTCCTTTAACTACCCCCGCACATAACGCGAGGCAGTTTCTTGACACGTCTTGTCAAAGCAGAGATCGTGTCCCCCTTATTACGGGATTCTCATCAATACGGGCGTGGGTAACCCAACCGTGCCATCGATTACAGCGCTTGGGGGATAAGCGAGTTTTACCAGGCTAGTGGGGGCGCATAGTTTCGGCCGCCCTTATAAAGGGACAAGGTTTAACCTTTTTCTACCCACGCCTTCTTCCTCCTTGCTCATCCATTCTTGCACACTCGAGCTCCAACGTCCAAGTCCACATCCTTCCCCTCAACCTTCTCCCATCATGTCCAGAGCGGGAGGCAAATGGATGGCTTCCTCCATTACGGAGGGACACATCAAGAAGCTGCGCGGAGCCGGATACTTAGCCGCGAATATCGCACATCGGCTGCCCGCTGCAGGGCAGATCGTTCCTACCCCTGAACCTCACGAGAGGGTAATTTTCCTCCACCACTTCCTCCGCGGACTGGGGTTTCCCCTCCATCCATTCGTCCATGGTCTCATGTTCTACTACGGGCTGGACTTTCATGATCTGGCCCCGAACTTCATCCTCAACATTTCGGCGTTCATCGTCGTGTGTGAGGCTTTCCTCCGCATCCTGCCCCACTTCGGTCTGTGGTTAAAGACCTTCAATATCAAGCTGAAGGTGGTGGGAGGCCAACAAGCAGAATGCGGCGGAGCTATGGTGGGCAAGATGCCCAATGTTATATGGCTTGAAGGCTCCTTCGTGGAGACCATAAAGGGGTGGCAATCGGCGTGGTTCTACATCACCAAGCCGCACGACACCAACTGGGTGGCTGCCCCCGAGTTTCGATCCGGAATCCCCACGCGGCTCACCTCCTGGAAAGAGAAGGGCCTGTCCTGGGGTTCATCGGTGGAGCTGGACGGACTCCAGAAATGTATCCGGAATATGGCAGGCAAGAAGCTCAAGCTTGTCAACATAGTCCAGGTCATGCTCATCCGCCAGATCCTCCCGTGTCAACAATGGGATTTCAACTTGTGGGAGTTCGACCCGGCCCAACACCAGACTCTGAGCGAGCTCTTAGACACGACGCACAAGGACGTCTGGAGGGTGCTGTTCAAGGGCGCCGAGGTCCCTCCCTCTCCCACCGAGGACCGCGGGCTATGCACGAAGCGCCTAGCGCATTCGGTGAGTTCTATACATCTGGTAGGATATTTATTTCCCCTAACTTAACCATGTGCGGGGTCTGAGCTCCATGCCTTTGATAGGACTGGGTGGAGACGTCGGGGCAGATTAACTGTCCGGCCCCTCTGCCCAAAGACACCGCGGACGCTCTCCTGACGGAGATGCTGACTCTGGCTCCTTACAAGGTGCCGGAGAAGACCAAGAAGGCCAAGGGAACCCGAAAGAGTTCCCGATGCCAGGTGTTATCGGACTCATCGTCCGATAACTCCGTGACGCCCTCCTCCCCCGAAGACGAGGAGGAAGATGAAGATGCTCCCCCTCTAGTCGGGGGAGACAAGAAAAGGAAGGCCGCCCCAACTGAGGGGGGCCGAAGGGTCCAAGAAAGGGAAGGACCCTCCTTCCGGACTACTCCACCACCGCCGCCGAAGGCGAAGACGAGTGGCTGATCAGGGCCAAGCCCCTGGCGAATTCGTAAGTATTCGGATGCCAGAGTAACTCATAGCATACCTTTCTCGCACTGCTTCTCCTAACGCCGAATTATGATTATGCAGACCGCCACGAGCCCGTATCCACGTATCTTCGTGGGACGGCTCCCTGGGCTCGTCAAATATGGATAGCGATCCACTTCCGACCGCCACCTCCCCTTGCCCTACGGACAACACTGAGGTATTGTCTCAAGAGGCACCGGATCAAGGGGAGACAATCCTGGAGGCGCCTCAAGGCGACCTTCCGGATTCCGGGAGCAGAGGGAGCAAGGCTCCCGAGGGCTCCAAGTTCGGCCCTCAGCCGAACACCGCGCCGGAACCTCCAGTAGTTCCGGACTCAGGCATGCGGCCTCCTTCCAAAAGGGGCACGACGCCTGTGCCGGTGGCCTCTGTCCATCCAGAGGCACCAGACAGTCTGCCGGGAGTGCTTCGCAGCGCTTCCATCGACGAAGAGCACCGCACTATTATGAGTGCGGTGATCCAGAAGGTTCAGTCCGCCAAGAGCGGACTGACTGAAGCCTGTGCCAGCCTTCTAACAGGCTTTAAGGTAAGTATTTGAAATATAGGAAAAATATTACCGCATAGACAGTAGCCCCTAATGCTCTGTTAGGTGTTCACAAAGAAAAGCCGAACAGAGGATCAAACAATATCGCAAGAGTCTAATATAAGTATGTCTATATGCGTATGCAGGCTTCGCTGCTGGCCTCTGCCGCACTGACTGCGGAGGTTGCCGCACTGAAGCAGGACCTTGAAGGGTCCAAGGAAGAGCTCTGTCTTGCCAAGAGGCAGCTCGAGGAGAACAAAGGTAAGTAATACCTAGTCTATGGATATATAAAACAGAATGCGATTGCGAAATGACAGGATCATCGTAAATTTGCCAGGGGCCACGACTGAGGTGGCGACCCTGAAGCAAGCGCTATCCGAGGTCGAAAACAAAGCGGCCAAGGAGCGCACCGAGCGGGAAAGGAAGGAGGCACGGGTGGGCGAGGTGCAGCAAGAGCTCCACGCTCTCGTGATGAAGCACGCGGCATTGGAGCTTGACTTGAAGACGCGAGAGTCCAAGCTTGCCGCGGCCCTCGAGAGCGCAAAGAATGCCAAGGCCGAAGCCCAAAAGGCCCTCCAGGAGATTGATGCGATGAATAAGATAGCGGCGGGTAAGGCATTCTATATGCAAAGCAAGCATGTGAAAGTAAATTACTTGTTACTTACCCGAATCCGGAGCTCTCCAGGAGCATTCGCAGATTTGCCCCGCAGCGTATCGGATGCCGCACAGTTTTACCAGGGCGAGGAAGGAAGCTCAATGGAGAAGCTGTTCTGGTCTCAGTATACTGGGACCGAACACCCGATGCCGCCGAGCAACCAGCTGAAGCAACTGGTCGAGCTGCACAAGGCGGCCGAACAGGCCATGAAGGACTTTATAGTCCAGATGTGGCCTGGAGACGCCCTTCCCAACAGCTACTTCGGCCTGGTGAGGCGGCTTGTGGATGCCTGCCCACGGCTGGAAGTCATCAAGCGGTCCGTCTGCATCGAAGGTGCACGCCGGGCTTTCGCCCGTGTGAAGGTGCAATGGGCCAAGATGGACGTCGTGAAGCTAGTGAAGGAAGGGCCGCCGCAGGGAAAGGAGCATCGCCACCCCGAGATGTACTATGAGGGTGTCCTGAAGGGTGCCCGTCTCGTAGCGGACAAGTGTATGAAAGATGTAATATTTGAGTAAACTTGCTCGTGTGATCCTGTATTATGAAAACTTGTTCATATGCGCTATGCAACGCTTGTCTGAATTTAAAATATTACCTTCTGTTCGGCTGTTTATCAAATCTGAGAGATGGCTAGTCGTCGGCTTCTGCCCCCACGCCACGAGTGCTGGGGTGTTCGGGATAAACCTGAGCACTCTTGTTCCCATTGTTGGGTCCTTCGAGGGAGGTGCTCAGCACAACGAACAAGGCAATCGGACCATAATGCGTTATCACTCTCACTTAGCCATAGAATTCTATAATTTTAAATTTCGGCGAAGCCCCTAGTATTTGGAAGGCCGAATTCGGGGCGCGATACACGCCTTAAGCCGGATAGGGCCGACTCCTCGCTCTAAGCGACATAAGTCTTTAGGGACTTGAAACCTCTCGAACAACGACCAGTTTCTCGCCTTATCATGACAGTCAGTTTTAGCTTTCTCTACTGAGGTGCTTGGCCCAGCAGAACCAGGGCACAATCCCAGTAGTTCTCCCAGTGCTACCTTAGCCGATATAGCGGAACGTAAGGTACCAAAACATGGGAGCCGGGCAAACCCAACTATTGACCCAAGACATGATTCGGAGCTGATGCATATAATGCTATAAGTTCGGGGTGCCGCACTGTCGAAAGTGTTCGGACTTCTCATGCTGTATTATGGGGTATGCTTAAGCCCCTAGCGTATTGGCCGTAACAGAGTGTACGTGTGCTAGATGTCGTGAATGAACATATATATAAAAAGGAAGAATGCAATAATAGTCTTAATGCTATGCATTATTTATTCAAAAAAGTGCGTTAAAGCAGAATGATACAAGTAGTGCGATAAGCAAAAAGTAGGACAGTTTGACATGTCCCTTCCAAGGGCAAGCTGAGGAATAGTATTAAAGCAAATATTTCACTTGTTATCGTAATCCACCTGGGAGTTCCGTGGTGTGACGTAGCTTTCTGCCTCCTTGGTTGCTGCATCATGTGTTCGGCAATCATGCTGCCGGAAAGGGTTTCCAGAGATTAAAGTCCTGAAAGAGAAAAATAACAAAGCGGGAAGCCCCTAGTGCGGTTTAAGCCGCGACTTGGAGCGTGCCTCAGTCATGCCCCCTCCCCGCCTGTGACCATGGTATTTTTAATGCGTAATTATGTACGCGTGGCACGGATTTCGCCGTTTGGCTGGGACCGGGGTGGGGGCCGCATTGCTATGCGAGCTCGGAACGTGCTAGGCGGTCATGTTGCCGATTACTCTGGGCGCGCTTGAAGGTGTCCGGGTCCTTACTCACCGAACTAGTGGATTGCCTTAAGAGGCTGCTTTGTGCTTCTGCTGCGAGGGCCGCAGTGTGCTCCTCCGTGCGGAGAGAGCGCTCTGTGTTTCCATTGACTGTGATGACCCCCCGAGGTCCTGGCATTTTGAGCTTGAGATATGCATAATGCGGTACCGCATTGAATCTTGCAAATGCGGTTCGCCCGAGCAGTGCATGGTAGCCACTGCGGAACGAGACTATGTCAAAAATAAACTCTTCGCTTCGGAAGTTATCTGGGGATCCAAAGACCACTTCCAGTGTGACTGAGCCTGTGCAATGGGCCTCTACACCTAGTATGACGCCTTTAAAGGTCATTTTTGTGGGTTTGATCCTTGAGGGGTCGATACCCATTTTGCGCACTGTGTCCTGATAAAGCAGGTTCAGGCTGCTGCCGCCATCCATAAGGACTCGAGTGAGGTGACATCCGTCAATGATTGGTCTAGGACCAATGCGGCGAATCCGCCATGACGGATACTAGTGGGGTGGTCCCTGTGGTCGAAGGTGATCGGACAGGAAGACCATGGGTTGAATTTTGGGGCGACTGGCTCCAACGCATATACGTCCCTGAGCGCACGCTTCCGTTCCCTCTTGGGGATGTGGGTTGCGTATATCATGTTCACTGTCCGCACTTGCTTATGTCCTCCGGTGTTCGGCTGCCGGGGCTCCTCCTCGTCATCGCTATGTGACCCCTTATCTTTATTTTCAGCCTTTAACTTGCCGGCCTGCTTGAACACCCAACAATCCCTGTTAGTGTGGTTGGCTAGCTTGTCGGGGGTGCTGTGTATTTGACACGAGCGATCGAGTATACGGCCCAAACTAGACGGGCCCGGAGTGCTTCTTTTGAATGGCTTTTTCGGCTGACCGGGTTTTAGAGCCTTTGAATCCGGCATTGACTGCCGTATCCTCGGTATTGTCGTTGTTAATGTGGCGCTTATGTTTGTTGTGACGTGACCTGCCATTGCTGTCCTTGGTATCCGAAGTACTATGGTTCTTTGATATGTTATTACTGCGAGCCAGCCAGCTGTCTTCTCCCGCACAAAAGTGGGTCATGAGTGTCGTGAGGGCTGCCATAGATTTTGGCTTTTCCTGACCAAGGTGCCGGGCTAGCCACTCGTCGCGGATGTTGTCTTGAAAGCTACTAGGGCCTCTGCATCCGGACAGTCGACGATTTGATTTTTCTTTGTTAGGAACCGTGTCCAGAATTGCCTGGCCGATTCCTCTGGCTGCTGAATTATGTGGCTCAAGTCATCGACATCTGGTGGTCGCACATAAGTGCCCTGAAAGTTGTCAAGGAATGCGGCTTCCAGATCTTCCCAACAGCCAATGGACTCTGCTGGCAAGCTGTTGAGCCAATGCCACGCTGGTCCTTTGAGTTTTAGTGGGAGGTATTTGATGGCGTGTAGGTCATCACCGCGGGCCATGTGGATGCGCAGGAGGAAATCCTCGATCCATACCGCAGGATCTGTTGTGCCGTCGTATGATTCAATATTTACGGGTTTGAAACCCTTTGGGATTTGATGATCCATTACTTCGTCTGTGAAGCATAGGGGGTGTGCGGCGCCTCTGTACTGGGCTATGTCGCGACGCAGCTCGAATGAGTCTTGCCCGCTGTGTTCGGCCCGACTGGACTTACTTTTACTGTATCCGGCGTGACGATTATCGTCTCGCATAGTGGCGCGCCCTCGTGATCCGTAGATCGATCTTGCATGTTTTGCTTTGTCCTCCAATACGTCTTGCAGGTCTGGCGTATTTCCCCATGCCTTTTTATTTGAATGGCGTCAGGGTGCGGGCTGAGCTTTTGGCTGGAATGTTTCTCTGTCGCGGCCATGAGGTGGCCGATCAGCCGCGTCATACGCCGGGGATGTAGGTTCCTGTGCTTTCTCCTCCAGTCGGGATAGCAACCTGTACTTTGGGTAACTCTTGGAGGGGCGTTTGAGTTTATGTTCCTCGGCCGCCAGGACTTCATTCCATCTGTCAGCTAGCAAATCTTGATCAGCTTGAAGCTGTTGCTGCTTTTTCTTAAGGCTATTTTCCGTGGCTATAAGCCTGTGCTTGAAGCGCTCTTGTTCGACGGGATCCTCTGGCACGATGAATTCGTCGTCGTCGAGGCTTGCCTCGTCTTCGGAGGGAGGCATGTAATTATCATCCTCCGCCTCTCCATCTGCCGCTCTCTCAGGAAGGCTGGCCTCTCCATCCTCCTGCCCTAAATCTTGCTGGAGGGGATTTTTGCCATCTTCGACACTGTCCGGAGTGCTATTATCATCCTCCGTTGTCTCGTCACCATTGCCTTCTTTGGGTGTGTCCACCATGTATATATCGTATGATGAGGTGGCTGTCCAGTGCCCTGTGGGTAGTGGTTCCTCTTCGCCTCCCGCATCATCGTCCATACCGTCGATGTCTTCGGAGTCGAAGTCGAGCATGTCGGTTAAGTCATCGACAGTGGCTACTAAGTGGGTGGTGGGTGGGCGGCGAATTTCTTCGTCATCCGCATCCCAATCCTGCCGGACGTAGTTCGGCCAGGACTCTCCTGACAAGGAGAGAGACCTTAATGAGTTCAGTATGTCGCCGAAGGGCGAGTGCTGAAAAATATCCGCGGAGGTGAACTCCATGATCGGCGCCCAATCGGATTCGATAGGAACGGGCGCAGGCGGTTCAGAGTCCGTGGCCGGAGAAGGATCCGGCAGTTTGGCAACACGGCTCTCATGAAGGGTAAGGTCGATATTCGGCTCGATCGCCGCAGAGGATACGGCCTCCACGGCGGGGTCTATCCACCCATCCACGGATGGCGAAACTGGCTCCGAATTGAGGGTCAGAGCGGCTGTCGGTGCGATTTCTCGAACACTGTCCGATGGTAGAGCTAAATCGTACTCATCGTGACCGCGCGGCACACAAGGCAGGGGCTCGAATCCGTCGAAGATCAAGTCTCCGTGGATATCGGCCGTGTAGTTTAAGCTTCCAAACCCGACCTGGTGGCCAGGGGCGTAACTTTCGATCTGCTCCAGATGGCCAAGCGAGTTGGCCCGCAGTGCGAAGCCGTCGAACACAAAGATCTGTCCGGGGAGAAAAGTCTCACCCTGGACTGCATCGCTATCGATGATTGTAGGAGCCATCAAGCCTAATGGCGACGACACAGAGGAACTCTCAATGAAAGCACCAATGTCGGTGTCAAAACTGGCGGATCTCGAGTAGGGGGTCCCGAACTGTGCGTCTAAGGCGGATGGTAACGGGAGGCAGGGGACACGATGTTTTACCCAGGTTCGGGCCCTCTTGATGGAGGTAAAACCCTACGTCTTGCTTGATTTATTCTTGATGATATGAGTATTACAAGATTTGATCTACCACGAGATCGGAGAGGCTAAATCCTAGAAGCTAGCCTATGGTATGATTGTATGTTGTCCTACGGACTAAACCCCTCCGGTTTATATAGACACCAGAGGGGGCTAGGGTTACACAAGGTCGGTTACAAAGGAGGAGATATACATATCCGTATTGCCTAGCTTGCCTTCCATGCCAAGTAGAGTCCCATCCGAACACGAGACGAAGTCTTCAATCTTGTATCTTCATAGTCCAACAGTTCGGCCAAAGGATATAGTCTGGCTGTCCGGAGACCCCCTAATCCAGGACTCCCTCATACACGTTCGCGACCAGAATGACAATGCTACGTACGCTTCGACCAGGTGGGTCCCGACTATCAGGCACTTCCTTGCGTGTGAAGATGTAGCCGGTGGGTCCCAGCAGTCAGGGGGGCAAATCGTTTTTTTGCCCAGACGCACTTCCTTCCGTGCGAAGATGTAGCTCGTAGGTCCCAGCAGTCAGGGGGGAAATGTTTTTTTCACGAAATACGGTTGCCCATTCGGTGGGTCCCTGCTGTTAGGTGGAGGAATCATTACTTTCCGCGTAATAAGGAGGCACTTCCTTGCTGTGGACGAGGACCCAGCTGTCAGCCTCTCCACGTACAGTCCACGTCCGATGGAAGCCGTTCCTTGACCATGTTGACCACGCCTCACTGAGAGCACCAGGGCGGTGGACGATGGCGAGGCCTAGGAAGGGGACGACGTGGAGCCGGGGAAGACGCGGCAGTGGATGCTGATACGTCTCCAACGTATCTATAATTTTTGATTGCTCCATGCTATATTATCTACTGTTTTGGACATTATTGGGCTTTATTATCCACTTTTATATTATTTTTGGGACTAACCTATTAACCGGAGGCCCAGCCCAGAATTGATATTTTTGCCTGTTTTAGGGTTTCGAAGAAAAGGAATATCAAACGGAGTCCAAACGGAATGAAACCTTCGGGAACGTGATTTTCTCATCGAATACAACTCTAGAGACTTGGACCCTACGTCAAGACACGTAACAAGAGGCCATGAGGTAGGGGGCGCGCCTACCCCCCAAGCGCGCCCTCCACCCTCGTGAGCCCCCTATTGCTCCACCGACGTACTTCTTCCTCCTATATATACCCACGTACCCCCAAACGATCAGATACGGAGCCAAAACCCTAATTCCACCACCGTAACTTTCTGTATCCACGAGATCCCATCTTGGGGCCTGTTTCGGAGCTCCGCCGGAGGGGGCATCGATCACGGAGGGCTTCTACATCAACACCATAGCCTCTCTGATGAAGTGTGAGTAGTTTACCTCAGACCTACGGGTCCATAGTTAGTAGCTAGATGGCTTCTTCTCTCTTTTTGGATCTCAATACAATGTTCTCCCCCTCTCTTGTGGAGATCTATTCGATGTAATCTTCTTTTTGCGGTGTGTTTGTTGAGACCGATGAATTGTGGGTTTATGATCAAGTCTATCTATGAATATATTTGAATCTTCTCTGAATTCTTTTATGTATGATTGGTTATCTTTGCAAGTCTCTTCGAATTATCATTTTGGTTTGGCCTACTAGATTGATCTTTCTTGCAATGCGAGAAGTGCTTAGCTTTGGGTTCAATCTTGCGGTGTCCTTTCCCGGTGACAGTGAGGGCAGCAAGGCACGTATTGTATTGTTGCCATCGAGGATAAGAAGATGGGGTTTTCTTCATATTGCATGAGTCTATCCCTCTACAACATGTCATCTTGCTTAAGGTGTTACTCTGTTTTTAACTTAATACTCTAGATGCATGCTGGATAGCGGTCGATGAGTGGAGTAATAGTAGTAGATGCAGGCAGGAGTCGGTCTACTTGTCTCGGACGTGATGCCTATATACATGATCATACCTAGATATTCTCATAACTATGCTCAATTCTGTCAATTGCTCAACAGTAATTTGTTCACCCACCATAGAATACTTATGCTCTCGAGAGAAGCCACTAGTGAAACCTATGGCCCCCGGGTCTATCTTTATCATATTGATCTCCTATTACTTAGTTATTTCCTTTGCTATTTACTTTGCCTTTATTTTACTTTGCATCTTTCTCATAAAAATACCAAAAATATTATCTTATCATATCTCTCAGATCTCACTCTCGTAAGTGTCCCTATAGGGATTGATAACCCCTATTTGCATTGGTTACGAGGATTTATTTGTTTTGTGCAGGTGCGAGGGACTCGCGCGTAGCCTCCTACTGGATTGATACCTTGGTTCTCAAAAACTGAGGGAAATACTTACGCTACTTTGCTGCATCATCCCTTCCTCTTCGGGGAAAACCAACGCAGTGCTAAAAGAGGTAGCAAGAAGGATTGCTGGCGCCGTTGCCGGGGAGGTCTACGCAAAAGTCAACATACCAAGTACCCATCACATACCCTTATCTCTCGCATTACATTATTTGGCATTTGCCTCTCATTTTCCTCTCCCCCACTTCACCCTTGCCATTTTATTTGCCCCCCTCTCTCTATCCTCCCTCTCTATTTGCCTCTTTTTGTTCGCTTGCTTTTTGTTTGCTTGTGTGTTAGTTTGCTTGCTTGTCACGATGGCTCAAGATAATACTAAATTGTGTGACTTCACCAATACCAACAACAATGATTTTATTAGCACTCTGATTGCTCCTCTTACCGATGCTGAATCTTGTGAAATTAATGCTGCTTTGCTGAATCTTGTCATGAAAGATCCGTTCTCCGACCTTCCTAGTGAAGATGCCGCTACCCATCTAAATAGCTTCGTTGATTTGTGTGACATGCAAAAGAAGAAAGATGTGGATAGTGATATTGTTAAATTGAAGCTATTTCCTTTTTCGCTTAGAGATCGTGCTAAAACTTGGTTTTCGTCTTTGCTTAAAAATAGTATTAATTCGTGGAACAAATGCAAAGATGCTTTTATCTCTAAGTATTTTCCTCCAGCTAAGATCATCTCTCTTAGAAACGATATTATGAATTTTAAGCAAATTGATCATGAACATGTTGCACAAGCTTGGGGGAGAATGAAACTAATGATATGTAATTGCCCTACTCATGGTTTAAATTTGAGGATGATTATACAAATTTTTTATGCCGGATTGAATTTTGCTTCTAGAAACCTTTTAGATTCGGCTGCGGGAGGCACTTTTATGGAAATCACTTTAGGAGAAGCTACTAAACTCCTAGATAATATCATGGTTAATTATTCTCAATGGCATACTGAAAGATCTACAAATAAAAAGGTGCATGCGATAGAAGAAATTAATGTTTTGAGTGGAAAGATGGATGAACTAATGAAATTATTTGCTAATAAGAGTGTTTCTTCCGATCCTAATGATATGCCCTTGTCTACTTTGATTGAGAATAATAATGAATCTATGGATGTGAATTTTGTTGGTTGGAACAATTTTGGTAACAATGCGTATAGAGGAAATTTCAATCCTAGGCCCTATCCTAGTAATCCCTCTAATAATTATGGTAATTCCTACAAAAATTCTTATGGAAATTATAATAAGATGCCCTCTGATTTTGATTCTAATATTAAAGAATTTATTACTTCGCAAAAGAATTTTAATGCTATGATTGAAGAAAAATTGCTTAAGATTGATGATTTGGCTAGGAACGTTGATAGAATTGCTCTTGATGTTTATTCTTTGAAACTTATATCTATTCCACCTAAGCATGATATCAATGAGTCTCTCAAATCCATGAGAATTTACATTGATGAGTGCAAATAAAGAACCGCTAGGATGCGTGCTAAGAAAGATGCCTTTATAAAAGCGTGTTCTTCGAGTTGCTATGAAAATAATGATGAAGATCTAAAAGTTATTGATGTGTCCCGTATTAAATATTTGTTTTTCAATATGAATCTTTATAATGATGGGACTGAATACGATCCACCTTTACCTAGAAGGCGTTCCAAGAATTCTGAATCTTTTGATCTTGATGCTAAATTTGATAAAAGTGGGATAGAAGAAATTAAAACCCTAGATGTTGCTAAACCCACTATTATGGATTTCAAGGAATTTAACTATGAAAATTGCTCTTTGATTGATTGTATTTCCTTGTTGCAATCCGTGCTAAATTCTCCTCACGCTTATAGTCAAAATAAAGCGTTTACTAAACATATCGTTGATGCCTTGATGCAATCTTATGAAGAAAAACTTGAATTAGAAGTTTCTATACCTAGAAAACTTTATAATGAGTGGGAACCAACTATTAAAATTAAAATTAAAGATCATGAATGCTATGCTTTATGTGATTTGGGTGCTAGTGTTTCGACGATTCCAAAGACTTTGTGTGATTTGTTAGGTTTCTGTGATTTTGATGATTGCTCTCTAAACTTGCACCTTGCGGATTCCACTATTAAGAAACCTATGGGATGAATTAATGATGTTCTTATTGTTGCAAATAGGAATTATGTGCCCGTAGATTTTATTGTTCTTGACATAGATTGCAATCCTTCATGTCCTATTATTCTTGGTAGACCTTTCCTTAGAATGATTGGTGCAATTATTGATATGAAGGAAGGAAATATTAGATTCCAATTTCCATTAAGGAAAGGCATGGAACACTTTCCTAGAAATAAAATTAAATTACCTTATAAATCTGTTATGAGAGCCACCTATGGATTGCCTACCAAAGATGGCAATACCTAGATCTATTCTTGCTTGTTATGCCTAGCTAGGGGCGTTAAACGATAGCGCTTGTTGGGAGGCAACCCGGTTTTATTTTTATTCCTTGCTTTTTAATCCTGTTTAGTAATAAATAAATTATATAGCATCTTTTTTGGATGTGTTTTTTGTGTTTAATTAGTGTTTGTGGCAAGTAGAACCGTTGGGAAGACTTGGGGAAAGTCTTGTTGAACTTGCTGTAAAAAACAGAAACTTTAGCGCTCAAGAGAACTGCTGAGATTTTTTATTTGTAAAGTGATATTTATTTAATTCTTTTGGAAGATTATTAATATATAAATTCCTCACGTCCAGAAATTTATTGTAGAATTTTTGGGGTTCCAGATCTTGCGCTAGCTACAGATTACTACAGACTGTTCTGTTTTTGACAGATTCTGTTTTTCGTGTGTTGTTTGCTTATTTTGATGAATCTATGGCTAGTAAAATAGTTTATAAACCATAGAGAAGTTGGAATACAGTAGGTGTAACACCCATATAAATAAATAATGAGTTCATTACAGTACCTTGAAGTGGTCTTTTGTTTTCTTTCGCTAACGGAGCTCACGAGATTTTCTACTTTAAGTTTTGTGTTGTGAAGTTTTCAAGTTTTCGGTAAAGATTTGATGGATTATGAACAAGGAGTGGCAAGAGCCTAAGCATGGGGATGCCCATGGCACCCCCAAGATAATCTAAGTACACCTAAAAGCCAAAGCTTGGGGATGCCCCGGAAGGCATCCCCTCTTTCGTCTACTTCTATCGGTAACTTTACTTGGAGCTATATTTTTATTCGCCACATGATATGTGTTTTGCTTGGAGCATCTTGTATAATTTGAGTCTTCGCTTGTTAGTTTACCACAATCATCCTTGCTGTACACACCTTTTGAGAGAGCCATACATGATTTGGAATTTGCTAGAATACTCTATGTGCTTCGCTTATATCTTTTGAGTTATATAATTGTGCTCTAGTACTTCACTTATATCTTTTAGAGAACGGTGGTGGATTTGTTTTATAG
Source organism: Triticum urartu (assembly GCF_003073215.2). Taxonomy (NCBI): domain Eukaryota; kingdom Viridiplantae; phylum Streptophyta; class Magnoliopsida; order Poales; family Poaceae; genus Triticum; species Triticum urartu. The sequence continues at coordinate 430,734,347 of NC_053027.1, read as the reverse complement.
ATACTAGTGACCTCTCATGCTTCACTTAGATTATTTTGAGAGTCTTAATAGCATGGTAATTTGCTTAAAATCCTAATATGCTTGGTATGCAAGATTAATAATAAAACTCTCTTATGAGTGTGTTGAATACTATGAGAAGTTTGATACTTGATAATTGTATTGAGATATGGAGATGGTGATATTAAAGTGCTAGTTGAGTAGTTGTGAATTTGAGAAATACTTGTGTTGAAGCTTGTGATTCCCGTAGCATGCATGTATGGTGAACCGTTATGTGATGAAGTCAGAGCATGATTTATTTTTTGATTGCCTTCCTTATGAGTGGCGGTCGGGGACGAGCGATGGTCTTTTCCTACCAATCTATCCCCCTAGGAGCATGCGCGTAATACTTTGCTTTGATAACTTGTAGATTTTTGCAATAAGTATACGAGTTCTTTATGACTAATGTTGAGTCCATGGATTATACGCACTCTAGCCCTTCCACCTTTGCTAGCCTCTCTAATACCGCACACCTTTCGCCGGTATCATACACCCACCATATACCTTCCTCAAAACAGCCACCATACCTACCTATTATGGCATTTCCATAGCCATTCCGAGATATATTGCCATGCAACTTTCCACCGTTCCGTTTATGACACACTCCATCATTGTCATATTGCTTAGCATGATCATGTAGTTGACATAGTATTTGTGGCAAAGCCACCGTTCATAATTCTTTCATACTTGTCACTCATGCATCATTGCATATCCCGGTACACCGCCGGAGGCATTCATATAGATTCATATTTTGTTCTAAGTATCGAGTTGTAATTGTTGAGTTCTAAGAAAAATAAAAGTGTGATGATCATCATTATTAGAGCATTGTCCCAGTGAGGAAAGGATGATGGAGACTATGATTCCCCCACAAGTCGAGATGAGACTCCAGACGAAAAATAAAAAAAAGAGAAAGAAAAGAGGCCATAAAAAAGAGAAAAGGCCCAAATAAAAAATGAGAGAAAAAGAGAGAAGGGACAATGTTACTATCCTTTTACCACACTTGTGCTTCAAAGTAGCACCATGATCTTCATAGTGGAGAGTCTCTCATGTTATCACTTTCATATACTAGTGGGAATTTTACATTATAGAACTTGGCTTGTATATTCCAATGATGGGCTTCCTCAAAATGCCCTAGGTCTTCATGAGCAAGCAAGTTGGATGCACACCCACTTAGTTTCTTTTTGAGCTTTCATATACTTATAGCTCTAGTGCATCCGTTGCATGGCAATCCCTACTCACTCACATTGATATCTATTGATGGGCATCTCCATAGCCCGTTGATACGCCTAGTTGATGTGAGACTATCTTCCCCCTTTTGTCTTCTTCACAACCACCATTCTATTCCACCTATAGTGCTATATCCATGGCTCACGCTCATGTATTGCGTGAAGATTGAAAAAGTTTTGAGAATGTCAAAAGTATGAAACAATTGCTTGGCTTGTCATCGGGGTTTTGCATGATTTAAACATTTTGTGTGGTGAAGATAGAGCATAGCCAGACTATATGATTTTGTAGAGATAACTTTCTTTAGCCATGTTATTTTGAGAAGACATAATTGCTTTGTTAGTATGCTTGAAGTATTATCGTTTTTATGACAATATGAACTTTTGTCTTGAATCTTTCGGATCTGAATATTCATACCACAATTAAGACGAATTACATTAAAATTATGCCAAGTAGCACTCCGCATCAAAAATTCTGTTTTTATTATTTACCTACTCAAGGACGAGCAGGAATTAAGCTTGGGGATGCTTGATACATCTCCAACGTATCTATAATATTTGATTTCTCCATGCTATATTATCTACTGTTTTGGACATTATTGGGCTTTATTATCCACTTTTATATTATTTTTGGGACTAACCTATTAACCGGAGGCGCAGCCCAGAATTGATGTTTTTGCCTCTCTTGTGGAGATCTATTCGATGTAATCGTCTTTTTGCGGTGTGTTTGTTGAGAGCGATGAATTGTGGGTTTATGATCAAGTCTATCTATGAATAATATTTGAATCTTCTCTGAATTCTTTTATGTATGATTGGTTATCTTTGCAAGTCTCTTCGAATTATCCGTTTGGTTTGGCCAATTAGATTGGTAGTTCTTGCCATGGGAGAAGTGCTTAGCTTTGGGTTCGATCTTGCGGTGTCCTTTCCCAGTGACAGAAGGGGCAGCAAGGCACGTATTGTATTGTTGCCATCGAGGATAACAAGATGGGGTTTTCTTCATATTGCATGAGTCTATCCCTCTACATCATGTCATCTTGCTTAAGGCGTTATTCTATTTTTAACTTAATACTCTAGATGCATGCTAGATAGCGGTCGATGAGTGGAGTAATAGTAGTAGATGCAGGTAGGAGTCGGTCTACTTGTCTCGGACGTGATGCCTATATACATGATCATACCTAGATATTCTCATAACTATGCTCAATTCTATCAATTGCTCAACAGTAATTTGTTTACTCACCGTAGAATACTTATGCTCTCGAGAGAAGCCACTAGTGAAATCTATGGCCCCCGGGTCTATCTTTATCATATTGATCTCCTATTACTTAGTTATTTCCTTTTCTATTTACTTTGCCTTTATTTTACTTTGTATCTTTTCTCATAAAAATACCAAAAATATTATCTTATCATATCTATCAGATCTCACTCTCGTAAGTGGCCCTATAGGGAGTGACAACCCCTATTTGCGTTGGTTGCGAGGATTTATTTGTTTTGTGCAGGTGCGAGGGACTCGCGCGTAGCCACCTACTGGATTGATACCTTGGTTCTCAAAAACTGAGGGAAATACTTACGCTACTTTGCTGCATCGTCCCTTCCTCTCCGGGGAAAACCAATGCAGTGCTAAAAGAGGTAGCAAGAAGGATTTCTGGCGCCGTTGCCGGGGAGGTCTACGCAAAAGTCAACATACCAAGTACCCATCACATACCCTTATCTCCCGCATTACTAGGGCGGTGGACGACGACGAGGCCTAGGAAGGGAACGACACGAAGCCAGGGAAGACTCGGCAGTTGTTTCCCATGCGGAGGGGAGTACGACTGTACGAGGGTTTACTGGTTCGTCTTCCGTCGCCGGAGAATAATAGCAGGTGTGGGTGAGTAGAGGGATGGCTAGGCCAGCGATGGGAGTACAGTGGGGCGGTGAGGCCTGCGCGGCAGCACAGCCGACCACGGGAGGCGGGAGCAGGCGGTCCCGCCGGCGCTGGATTTGGCGGCTGAAGCAAGAAGATCAGAGATTTAAGAAACACGACGGCCGTTGGATTGATATCCAACGGTTACGTCTGCTAGAATCGTTTGTTGACATATATAATAACTAAAAAAATCTTGCATACGCGTCAACTTAATAGGCCCACAAGTCATACCATTCCCTCTTTTTTTAATAATTTATATATAGCTCATTGCAACTTCTTATGCAATTTATTGCAGTCCGTTTTTTTGGTTGTCCAGGGCCAATTTCGCATATTTCTGTGGGTTCCAAACTATTTTTAATACCGAAATGTCGAGCCAGATTTAAAGTACTTTGAAGATATATTTAAATTAGGTTAATTCCCAGTGAAATAGGAATCTGAAAATGTGAAAATTTCAGAAATTATAAAGTAATTGCCAATTTGTCATCTGTTTTTATATTTACAACCCATTTCATATTACTTTCAAGATTTGCAGGTGTCTTGAAAGAGTTGCAGCCCATCAGGGCATAGAAAAATAAGTAGGCCTGGATTGGGTATTCTTCAGAAAAAAACTGGGCTCATTTTCACAAAGAAAAAATAGCTAGGCTGGTCACATGGTGAACATAAAATATAAGCCTGGGCTAGACGGGCCACAGCCCAGTTCAAACCCTGCTCCGTCTCAACAATAACAAAAAATACTGCTCGAGCAGCTACGTCCCAAGTGTCAGCCGATCTTGTGTTGTTCTCTTGTCTATTGACTATATACGTTCACAATGTCGTGGGTCCCAGATGTCAGGAAAACACTAGGAAGAAGCATTTTATTTTTCCATACGCTGACATGGTGGCCCCTACCATCATCCTCTCCACGCACTTCTGCCGATTCCTGTTGTTTGTTGACCATGTTGACAACGCGAGAGGGCGGCGCCGCGGCGAGCGCACCAAAGCGCGCGGAGGACGACGGCGAGGCCTCGGGCATTGGCGTTAACGATTTAGGAGATGGTGGGGCGGCGATGCGTGCGCTGAGGCGCATCCAGCCGTGGGAGGCGGAAGCAGGCAGCCCCGCCGGTGCTGGTTTGGTTTTGGCGGCTGGAGGAAGACAGGACTGAAGAAACACGACAGACTGTAAAAGCAGTAGGAGTACTTAACAACCTTAACTGAAACCAGCAGGGGCACTTAACAACCATAGCTGAAAGCAGTATGAGTACTTATACAAGTTCAACCGTACAAAGCACGCCTCGAACAGTGCTACCTTGCCTATAGTTAACCAAGGGTGAGGCCGCCGAGCCCCAGGACAAGGCCCAGGCGCCACCCCGCGCATCCACAACCTTCTCGCAATGTGGTTAATAAACATGATATTCGCTTTAGAGCCATGGAAAAGAGGGGACATAATCTTCTGTCCTATTCTCCAAGATGGACGGGCCTTCATAATTTGAGACCACCCATGAATAAGTATCTTTTCACATCCAAGGGGAATGGAGTAGGTCGACATAAACATCATGTTGTGACCAAGCGCAAGTCTGACCCGACCATGGTCAGGCATCTGTATAGGAACAATAGAACTGGGCAGTTTCTGTTTCAAGAAGATCACAACTGTAAAACTATGTATAAGCAATAGTTTATGAACAACATATATAACAGAAAATAGCTCCTACCATAAGTTTCTCAACACAGTTGGACCTGTTCAACGAGTGCAGCAGTGGCACACATATCCCACGTGGCCTTCCACCATTGAAATGCCCCACAAGGACCTCAAGATGATCAATAAAGTGTAGGAACTTGTGGATGTCATCCCAGTCAACTTCAGTGCCATCAGTAACAGCCGAGTTGTTACAAAATAACAAACGAGCAGCCTGCTTAACTCTGAAAAAACCTACACGTGCCACCAATTATAAGAAAATATTAGTTAGAAGTAGCATCTTCGTGAGAGATTCGTTGCTACTTCTTAAGTTAAATTGTGATTAGTTAGATAGAATAGGTGGATTAAGAAGTAATCGAGGCAACAAGCAAGAACCAGATACAAAACTAACATGGATGAACAATTGGAACGACGTCAGGGTGGAAGATCACAGTGAAGATGAGACTAGGTTCTGCTATTTCCATCAACATTCGTGCGCCAACTTTTAGTCCGTAACACTTGAGAAAGTTTATCCAAGTCCAGCCATAAAAAAGCAGCGATCTTCTTGGTTCATGAACCCAACTCGGAACTTATAACCATGGCTTGTCTTCACTGTGACCATTAAACTGGTGTATTCAGTTATGGCAAGGCCGAGCATCTTGAGTACATGTGTTCTGGCAGAGCAAATAATGCACTCCACGAAAAATAATATGAGAACACAATGTATTCCCTATCCAAATCTAGAAATAACTTCCTCCTACATGTCATTGTTGACAATCGTACTGGTAGTACCTTTTATCCAAATATAGCAATCCAAATTTCCAAATTAGTCGACAACATGTTCAAAAACCCCCACCCTCCCGGATAGAAAAGAGGATTCTAGGAACATACTGTGCAGGTTTTAAAATCCTGTGTTAGGATGAGAAGGAACAAGTGTGGCGTCTCGCCGAGGGCGCAGAAACCTGTAGGGTCCTTGCACTTTGGGCACTGCAAATGAAACACACTAGATTAAGTAGGAAGAAAAATGCATCAACGGCGGCGGCTGCCATCCTAGGATTACCCGCGACCAAGGGACTTGGATTTATCGGGGATGGATGAAGAATTCGTACCTGGTTCTCCATGAGAAAACCCTATGCAATCGCCGAGAGGGGTTTTTCTCTAAACAAGCAGACGAGGGAGAAGGGGATTCAAGCCCAGTGAAATATTGCCGCTTCGTCCGTCCAGCTTACTGCTAAAGCTGGAAATTGGGGGGGGGGGGTTGTTATTTGACGGCTCATTGGGCATTACTGCGGTGATACGACTGGGGTGTGTCTACCGTGAAGTTGTGCACTCTAATTTGTGCATATGGCACGTGGACCCCGTTGCCGGATGCCCCACATATCAGCGAAAGGAAGTAGAAATACAGGAGTAACTAGTTACACATAAATATAATTTTGACAGAGAGATACTCCCTCTGTAAAGAAATATACAAATATTTTATATCACAACTTTATACATAAGAAAAATCAAGGGGAATATATATATATAACATATATAATTATAAAAAACAGATATGTTTTTAACATAGTATAGACGAGTTAGTGACGATGGTGTGCCTGCCATCCTGCAATATAGGCCGTCCGATTTATATTTGACGGATAGGAAGGAAATTATGGTAGTTTTGCAAAAAGGTACCCACACACCTCTCCACATTTTCAAATAAGGCCTTCCCTCATTCATCCTTTTCCATCACAAGATAAAATACTCATACACATGCATCTTGATGTTACGTGCAATGCACGGGCATTATGGGGGTTCAGCTGAGAATATAATACTCAGACAAGCTCACGGTTCTAAACTTTGGGCCGCAGGCCCACCCCGCATGTTTGGGGGCCCATGTGTTCTACCTCAGTGCTTTTCATATTGCAAGGGGATCGGTATGGCGCTGGTTTTAGATGTTGTCACAAGGCGAATACACAAAATTGAATAAAGCACGGCAGCTGTTAGAATGAAATCAAACGACAGTTCCTAACCAGCAATGAGAGTTGGAACTCTATCAACGATATACCATGTGATAAATAATACTGTTGTATTACTTATACACACATGACACCTATTTCACCATGCCAGATTATTACATCAAAATCTCTCGGAGGATAGATTAGTTCGGCAGTTGCGTGCTGCTACTGAAGAATTTCAAAGTTGATTTGGACCAGCTCTCCTTGCCGAGAAAGTTCGATTTTGAGATCATCCCCTACCGCAAGATATGATTTAGATTTGAACCTTGACCATCATTTAGCATCAATCCTCATGCGTCCATCCTTTGTACTTATGGTATATTGAGCAGGTTCATTCACACCAAGGCTGCACATGGTAAGAGAAACTTGGCTGTTGTCACCCGGATTGTTGAACGACTCCCTCGATGCTCTAGGAATTCTCTATTTGCAAACAAGAAGACATACCCAAACAGTTAGATCAACACAGTGAATCATGCGAAACAACATGGAAAGAAAAAAGAACGAAGTACTTGGGCGGCCAATGCTTACCAAGAAGGTGGACATGTCGGTTTTTGTAAGGACTTTGGTATATGAAGTGCGAACTGCAGCCCAGTCTGTTGTCGGTGCAACTGCTCGTTCGGTTGCTGCTGCACGGGCCGGAGCAGATGCAAGTGCAAGTGTTGGTGCAGGTGCCGAAGCCGCTGCTGTTGCCGGAGATGGTGCTCCTTGTAGAGCTGGTGCCGGTGTCGGAGCAGGTGCCGGTGTCGATGCCCGATCCTCCGGTAGATCAGCCTGATCCGCTGATGCGGTCGGTGCCCAATCCTCAGCTGGATCAGACTGAGCTGCTACCGCTGTCAGTGCTAGAGCAACTGCCGGTTGCTGAAGGTGCTACCGATGTGCGAGACAGCGGCGATCGTGTGTGGTCTGCTATGATCAACTTTCTAACTTGACTAGGCTCCGTGACCGTGATCCAGTTTTTTTCTTTATTTCTTTTAAACGCGAGAAGGACTAATTGTGGCATTTTTGTTAAACCAAACTGCAGTTCATCATAGGGATTCAACTTGTACTCAGACAACAGACAGATCCAATTTTTTCCAGTAATATAAGTGATGGACAGTGCCTTCGTTACTGACACAACATAAGAAGTGAAACCTGGAAAAATAGCCATTGTAGAGCAAACCAAATGGTTTATTCTATGATGAATGTCAGATGGAAAAACCTACATCATAAAATTGCAGGAAAAGAAAGAAAACATGACATTAAATCAATAAGATTTAGACAGTAAATCAATAAGATTTACTTGATGTGACATGAGTGAATCCTTACCAGGAAATCACTATGTTGAAGTACTAAATAGAAGATTGATCGTCCAACTACGGGTGGCATGCAGGGGCCCCGCCTACTCCCACAAGCAGGACAGTCCAAAGGTCGTGACAAATCGTATGGACCAAACATCCATGGGACTAGAAATCCTGGTGGGTGCGATAAACCCTACAATGCATACAGATATTGGAGTGTAACCATAATTGATAAACCATCCTCACAAAAAAGATGATCTGGATACTTCAAAATATACAGACTGAATTGAGTGGATAGACATTAACATAGACCGTTCTCAGGACTGACCACACACCAAAAGCAGCAGTACTAATAAACAATACAGGGTTCACAAACACAAATCAAGTACAAAACAATAGTACTTACTACAGACAAGCAAAGTTGCACTAATTAAACTCTGCAGACTATTTCTTGCCACCGACCTACGGGATGAACCCCGCATAACTGACTAGGCCATGGACTTCGTGAGAGATGTCTACATGCACCATCACCATCTCGTCAACCTTGGAGAACCTAACAGAGTGGTCTTTCCACTCATAAACATGATGATGAAGACATGCCGCATCAGATTTGTTGGGAAGCTTTACAAGAATCACACCCTTCATAATCGAAGGCACAGCCAGGAAATTGTTGTGGTCAAGTACAGCCTCGAGAACACGCCTGACAACAATGCTATAGGAAAACACTAGTTGAGGACACGTGCCGACAAGGACACAACAGCTCGATAGTTTAGTAGTAGAACTCATCCTCAGGTCTTCCAGTTCACACGGCATGACTTTGAGAATTCATCTCCACCGCGGACCTGGTTCTAATTCAAACAGAAACCATATTTTATTACTACCTCCGTTCAGAAATATAAGATGATTTTCGATATTATACTCCATATATGACTACATATACGCACATAAATGAGTGAACAAAGGCACTAGAACATGTCTTCAAAGGCATGAGAGCAGAGGGATTACTTGCAATATCCATAACACAAGTTACTAAGGCAAATATACCCTCTTCAAAGGTAGCATTGATGTTCATAAAGTACTCCAGTTGAAAGTAATCTATAAGAAATCAGTGTCAACCTCTCGCATGTTTTGGTCAAAAGAGGAATTTAGAACTGTCATTTGGCACACAAAAATCACATGCAAGATCACCCAGAAAGTTGTACTACTTGTACTAGTACTACGTGTTAGATGAAAAAAACACGATCAAGATCGAGAAAAAGATCGTCAAGAAGAGATATTACCTGGACTTGCTTAATGAGGGATCCTGGAGAGGGGGGCTTGGACAAGGTGATGGCTTTGAGCTTGTCTGCGGTAGTATCGGCGGGGTGCTTGCGCTTCTTCGTACCATGAGCCTCGACGGTTTTGGCCAGAGCCATAGACATCACTTTGGCCGGTGCTCCAGCGTCCATCAAGAAACTGTCAAATAGAAATAAAAGAAAAGAAACCATAATCACAAACCCAAAATAAGAATAGAGAGGGAGTTATAGGATCAGTCTCGGGGTTGCAAGACCGGGTCTTGGCCAGAATCAACACCATTGATGCGCTCACCTTTCCTTCTTTGGGAGAGAAGAACAATGGCAGAAGCAGGTCGAGGTTTTCTTGAAGAAATGAGGAACAAGATGAGGGACAAGTGAGTTGGGTAGAGAGGAAGCTGAGAGAGAAGAGTGAAATGATGGTTGCTTCGTCCGTCCAACTTACTGCTGGAAAGGAGGGGGTTTTGTGATTTGATGGCTCATTGGGCATTACTGCGGTGCTTCGATCGGGGTAGTCTACCGTCACTCTACTACGGAGTAATTTAGTGCATGGCTGGTGGACCCCGATGCTGGCTGTCCCACACGTTGGCGGAAGTGAGTAATTTAGTGCATGGCTGGAGGAGGATCCGCACGGTAGAGCGTGCCCACTATTTTTCTGAAGAAAAAATGATTACAGCAAGTGTTTCCACTCTTACGACGGAGGAGTGCGAAACACGGCAGGCACTTGAACATACATAGTGCTCCTACTACTAGGCATGTGCAGTGGTTCATACGGCAGTACTACATAATCTTGTTGCCAGTGTAGTAAGATATGACGACAACAAATGATGTTGTGCGCATGTCAACTATATGAACAGTAATGTAGTAACATATTACCACTTTTTCGACTGTCTGGTCGAGAATGAACGGTGAGATCAATGTTAACAGAACTAGGTCTACAGTGCACGGAGAGTACGGTGCTACAGTACTCCACAAAACATGAACCATATGAAGCACAAATAGTGTTAGGCAGGGTGTATGAAGGGTGCACGGGATGGGAGCAAAAGTTCCCTTATCGACCCACTTTTGGGTGTTTGGCAGAGTGCATGAAGGGTGAATGAGTCCACACTAGTAGGTTAACACAAATACACAAAGAGGAACCAACTATATTGAGATGAGAATGCAACCAAACACACCCACATGCTTTGTGCTACAGTGACTGGTCTGCACCGTTTGAGTTTGATCCAACGGTCATGTTGCGCCGAGACATGGACATGCCCATGCAGAGGGCGCCTAAACACCACCGAAGTCCCTCTGCTTCTCGAGGCGCGCGACGTTGGTGATGCTGGGGGCGAAACGACTGAAAGGCAATGCAATCTACGGGAAGGCGGAGGGAGCCAGCCGAGGAGAGGGGAATCTTTTGGTTTTCACCATGGTAAAACACTAGTCGACGACTTCTCACATCAGGGAGCAGTGGGTTTTATAGGCGGAGTCATCGTGACTAATTGCTGTCGCGCCTACTCCCGTCAATCAAAGAATTAAAAATCCTACCGCGCCTGCTCCCGTCAATCAAAAAATTAAAAATCCCGCCGCACCCAAACACCAGAGCGACGCCGCGGTGGATATTCAAATTTACCTGCCGGCAAGTAGATAAAAAAGGGGTGAAAAAACAAATGTGGCGGCGGCCTAGCTAATCGGTCGAACTAGCCCAACTAGCTAGCCACCGTGCTTCACTGATGTACTCGGCGGGAAAGGAGGTCTTTCATGATTTGACGACTCATTTACTTGCTTCAGCAAAAACGCGCGGTAGGGCATCCCACGTCAGGAAGAATATATGCGTGCACCACCCGGGAGGACCCCGAAACCGCGCGGTAGGGTGTGCCATGTCTTGGCACGGAGGAAAAATGTGCGTGTAAAAATATACTGTATTAGACGTAGTACCTATGGTTCGACCTCGGGACCCAGACAGTCGGTCGAAAACACCCCACTAGCCACACGGCTTCATCATGCTAACGTGGCACGGAGGATAGGTGTGGTTAGCTCCGTCTCGACCAGCCACAACATCTATTGTTCTAGGTGATTCTTCTATTTTCCAAGATTTTTTTAGTTGTAATAACACCACAGCAAGCTAGTGCCGCTCTTCGTGTGTGCCCGTGCAAAGGTTAGACGATGGAGAGAAGAGAGAGATCGAAGACCTCGGACCCACCAGTAAGTGAGTCAACGGTCATACATGTGTTGACGAGGCACTCCTGTAACACCCACGATGCGGCTATATGTCCCACGTGTCGGAGCACGACTTAGAGGCATAACCGCATTGTAGGCAATGTCGCAAGAGGGGTAATCTTTACACATCCCATGTACTGAATAAGAAAAGAGATACATAGTTGGCTTACAATCGCCACGTCACACAATAGCATAAATTTATCATTAAAATCATCCAGATACAATCAAGGCCCAACTAAGGAACCAAAATAAAGACAACCCCAAATGCATAATGTCCCCGATCGCCCCAACTGGGCTCCACTACTGATCGTTTAGAACGGAAACGTAGTATCGTCCTGAGTCCTCATCGAACTCCCACTTGAGCTCAGTCGAATCTCCTGGAGCGGTATCATCGGTCCCTGCATCTGGTTTGAAGTAATCTGTGAGTCACGGGGACTCAGCAATCTCACACCCTCGCGATCAAGACTATTTAAGCTTATAGGTAGGGAAAAGGTATGAGGTGGGGCTGCAGCAAGCACTAGCATATATGGTGGCTAACATACGCAAATGAGAGCGAGAAGAGAAGGCAAGGCACGGTTGAGAAACTATGATCAAGAAGTGATCCTAGAACAACCTACGTTCAAGCATAACACGAGACCGTGTTCTCTTCCCGGACTCCGCTGAAAAGAGACCATCACGGCTACACATGTTGTTGATTCATTTTAATTAAGTTAAGTTTCAGGTTTTCTACAACCGGACATTAACAAATTCCCACTTGCCCAGAACCGTGGACACGACTTTCGAAAGTTCAAATCCCTGCAGGGGTGTCCCAACTTAGCCCATCACAAGCTCTCACGGTCAACGAAGGATATTCCTTCTCCGAGGACGGCCCGATCAGACTCGGAATCCCGGTTACAAGACATCTCGACAATGGTAAAACTAAACCAGCAAAGCCACCCGAATGTGCCGACAAATCCCGATAGGAGCTGCACACATCTCGTTCTCAGGGCACAACGGATGAGACTAGCTACGAGTAAAAACCAACCCTGAAGTTTCCCCGAGGTGGCCCCGCAGGCAGCTCAGTTTGGACCAACACCCAGAGGAGCACTCGCCCGGGGGTTTAAAATAAAGATGACCCTTGAGTCCGCGGAACCCAAGGGAAGAAGAGGCTAGGTGGCGAATGGTAAAACCAAGGTTGGGCCTTGCTGGAGGAGTTTTATTCAAGGCGAACTGTCAAGGGGTTCCCATTATAACCCAACCGCGTAAGGAACGCAAAATCAAGGAACATAACACCGGTATGACGGAAACTAGGGCGGCAAGAGTGGAACAAAACACTAGGCATAAGGCCGAGCCTTCCACCCTTTACCAAGTATATAGATGCATTAAAATAGACAAGATATAATAGTGATATCCCAACAAATAACATGTTCCAACAAGGAACAAACTCCAATCTTCACCTGCAGCTAGCAACGCTATAAGAGGGGCTGAGTAAAGCGGTAACATAGCCAAACAACGGTTTGCTAGGACAAGGTGGGTTAGAGGTTGGACATGGCAATATGGGAGGCATGATAAAGCATGTGGTAGGTATCGTAGCATAGGCATAGCAATAGAGCGAGCAACTAGCAAGCAAAGATAGAAGTGATTTCGATGGTATGGTCATCTTGCCTGCAAAGTTCTCCGAGTTGACGTTAGCTTGATCCTCGTAAGCGTACTCAACGGGTTCCTCGATCACGTACTCGTCTCCCGTCTCTACCCAAAGCAAGAACACAAGCAAAGGGAGACACAATCAACCACGTCGCAATGCGCAAGCAATATGATGCAAAACATGGCATGACATGCGGGATGTGATATGCAATGCATATGCATGTATCAGAAAGGAAAGATTGAACCTGGCCTCAACTTGGAAAACCAAGAGTGCCGCTGGAAAGATGAGTTTATTTCGGTCAAAATCGATATAAAGATCACTGGAATCGGATGCACGGTTTGCAAATGGCAAGCAAAACAATAATGGCACAAAGCTGCGATTTACAGCACGAGGCCATCTAAAAGCATCAAGAACAACAAGCTACTGCGCTCTAACATAACAACAAAGCAAATGGCAGGGATCCACTCAAGATGCTTGACAAAAGATGAACACTGAGCTACGGCTAATTCACTCAATAGCGGGTTCAAACAAGCATGACAAAAGTGCAAAAGATATCAGGTTACAGACTTAGTGAAAATAGCAACATGGCAGATTTTAACATCAGGAAGCAATGTTTTGAGCAAGATAACGGCATGCTACAGGAACCTATCATGGAAAAGCAAGGCATGGCATGAAACTACACAACGCATCCAACAAAATTCCCTTACTGACCATAAGCCAAAAGGTATCAGGAAAATACAATGGCAACCATGTGAACATAGCAAGTTTCGTTAACAGATCCAGACTTAGCCGAAAACTGGAACATGGCAAAAACAGATTCATGTAGGCATGTTTACGAGCTCGATGCACTCACCACAAGGCATTGCATGACAATCTAAGCATACACCCAGCAAGTAGACATGATAAATAAGCTAACCATGGCAAGAACACTCTCATAGCATGCATGGATAAACTATAACAACCTCAGCAAAATTGCTTAACATGCAAACAATCTGCTAGGAACATTTTATAGCAAAAGTAGAGCTCGATTGAGTCATGCTAGGGTGCTCCACAATTGCAAACAAAGACATGGATGGATAGAGCATAACAATATCTCAAAATCATCCTTACTGAACATGCTCAAAAGAGGCATGGATCACTCTGTAGCAACAAGAATACATGGCATAAAAAATATTATCAGGGAAAAGACTTAGAAGATTTCTAATTCCCTGAAATCAGCAACATCATGAGAGCTACTTTGCATGATTGTTCTAGTCACCACAAAGATCACAAAAATACATGGCATACACCCCTGTAAATATGGCATGGCATACTTCAAAACATATATAGGGCTCAAGTTCATAGGAGGCACACATTAAACATGGCAAAAATGACAAATGTCCAATCTCTGCTAAGCAACTGAAACTAACATTACATAGCACTCTTTCAACAGCATTTAGGGCATCAAGATGAACTCAAATAAACATGGTGCAATGGGATGAAATGAAGTACTCATCGAGACGAACAATTTGATAGGCTACACGCCCAAAACGGAGCCACGGGTGCAAAGTTATGATGCGATGAAGTATGCTAAAAATTACTGGGACTTAGGGGAAAAAACAAGGTCAATCTCTCTCAGGTCTAGGGTTCTTCCCGGGCGCACGAACCGAGGGAACTCCGGCGAGGTGGTGGCTGCTCCGGCGAGGGGAAGGCGAGGGGGAGGCCGGAGAAGGGCGGATCCGGTCCTTCCCCGTCCGGATCCAGCGGCGGGCGGTGACTCCGGTGACCTCGGGCAGATCTGGAGGCAAGGCGCCTCGCGGGGGGCGCGGGAGCTGCCGGCGACGAGCTCCGGCCGGCGAGCGGGGAGCGGGGCGGCGGAGACGGCGACCTGGGCGGCGGAGGCGGCGATCGGGGCGCGAGAAGACGGGCGACCCTCGGGTGGCGGCGGCTTCGGGCCGGGAGGGCCCCGGCGGGTCGGCACGGCGATGTGGGCGCGCGGGCGGCGGGCGAATCAGGCGACGACACGTGGCGGCGGCGGGCGGACCGGACACGTCCGATCGGCGATTTTTTGTCCGGCGGCGCGAGGAGATGGAGAGGTTAGGGTTTCATCCGTGATTTTTGGGGGAGATGCCTTTTTATAGGTAGAGAGCTAGGAGGCTCCAAATTGAGCATGGTTTTCGGCCACGCGATCGTGATCGAACGACCGAGATGATGGAGGGGTTTAGGTGGGTTTTGGGCCACTTTGGAGGGGTGTTGGGCTGCAACACACACACAAGGCCTTTACGGTCCCTCGGTTAACCGTTGGAGTATCGAACGAAGTCCAAATGGTACGAAACTTGACAGGCGGTCTACCGGTAGTAAACCAAGGCCGCTTGGCAAGTCTTGGTCCAATCCGAGAACGTTTAACACCCGCACACGAAAAGAGGTAAAAGGGGACATCGGAGGACATAGGAGCACCAGAATGCAAAACGGACAATGGGGAAAATGCTCGGATGCATGAGACGAACACGTATGCAAATGCGATGCACATGATGACATGATATGAGATGCATGACAAGGCAAAATGCAAAACGAAGACGAAAACCCAACAATGAGGTAATATCATAACTTAGTGCCGGAAATGACAAGAGTTGGAATACAAATATGGCAAGTTACATATGGGGCGTTACAACACTCCACCACTACGAAAGGATCTCGTCCCGAGATCTAGGACTGGAAAAACTCCGGATATTCGGAAAGGAGGTGGTCGTCGCATTCCTAGGTGGCTTCACGGTCAGAATGATGTGACCACTTCACTTTCAGGAATTTGATAGACTTGTTGCGAGTCTTGCGCTCGGTTTCTTCAAGAATAGCAACGGGGTGCTCATGATAAGACATGTCTTCTTGGAGATCAATCTCTTCAAATTTGATGGTGCGGTCAGGAGTCTTGAAACACTTGCGAAGCTGAGATACATGAAACACGTCGTGCACGCTTGCAAAGTTGGATGGAAGCTCAAGTTGATAGGAGAGATCGCCTCTTTTGCCAATGATCTTGAAAGGACCCACGTATCTAGGAGCAAGCTTCCCTTTGATACCGAAGCGACGAGTACCTTTCATTGGAGAGACACGGAGGTAGACATGGTCTCCGATCTCGAAAGCCAAGTCACGATGCTTGCTATCATGGTAACTCTTCTGGCACGATTGCGCGGCTTTAAGTTTTTCACGAATGACTTTGCACATTTCTTCAGCCTCTGTGATCAAGTCATTGCCAAGAAGTTGGCGTTCACCTGTCTCTGACCAGTTAAGAGGAGTACGACACTTTCTGCCATAGAGAATCTCGAATGGGGCCTTGCCCGAACTCGCTTGGAAGCTGTTGTTGTAGGAGAACTCGGCATATGGAAGACAATCTTCCCACTTCATATCGAAAGAAATGACACAAGCCCTGAGCATATCTTCAAGAATTTGATTGACTCGCTCGACTTGGCCACTGGTTTGGGGATGAAAGGTTGTGCTGAAGTGAATGTTGGTGCCCATGGCCTTCTGAAAGGAATCCCAGAACTTAGAGGTAAAGATGCTTACATGATCTGAAGAAATCAACCGCGGAATGCCGTGCAGAGAGACAATCCTGGAGGTATATAGCTCTGCCAACTGAGCTGCTATGATAAATTCTTTGATAGGAAGAAAATGAGCCACTTTAGTGAGCTTGTCGATGACAACGAATATAGCATCATTTCCACGCTTGGACTTGGGGAATCCTGTCACGAAGTCCATCTCAATATGGTCAAACTTCCATTCTGGAATGGCAAGAGGTTGGAGGAGACCAGCTGTTCGTTGGTGTTCTGCTTTCACTCTTCTATAGACATCACATTCATTCACAAACTAAGCAATCTCACGCTTCATTCGAGTCGACCAATACGACTGCTTGAGGTCATGGTACATCTTTGTACTTCCAGGGTGAATAGAGAGGAGTGAACTATGAGCTTCGTTCATAATGACTTTACGAAGGTCACCCTTAGGAACAACAATGCGATCCTCGAATAATAGAGTATCCTTGTCATCAAGGCGATAGCACTTGTACTTGGGTTGGCTCTTGGCAATCCCAATCTTCACCTTCTTCACCATAGCATCAAGAAGCTGAGCCTCACGAATCTGATCTTCCAAAGTGGGAGAGACTTGGAGGTTGGCAAGGAATCCTTGAGGAACAACTTGGAGATTAAGTTTGCGGAAAGCTTCACAAAGCTCCGGTTGATAGGGCTTGAGAATCAAACTGTTGCAGTAAGCCTTCCTGCTCAATGCGTCAGCAATTACATTGGCCTTGCCTAGAGTATATTCAATATTCGGATTATACTCTTGAATCATTTCGACCCAACGAGTCTGCCTGAGGTTGAGGTTGGGCTGAGTGAAGATGTACTTGAGACTCTTATGATCAGTGAAGATGTCCACTTTTCTTCCCAATAAGAGATGTCTCCATGTTAAAAGAGCATGGACAACTGCCGCCAACTCGAGGTCATGAGTGGGGTAGTTCTTTTCGTTGGGCTTCAACTGGCGAGAGGTATAGGCCACAACTTTCTTCTCTTGCATCAACACTACACTGAGACCTTGAAGGGAAGCATCACAGAAGACTTCAAACGGTTTGGATTCATCAGGAGGAGTCAGAACTGGAGCTGTGACTAACTTCTCTTTGAGGGTGTTGAAAGCGATGTCACATTCAGGCGACCAGACATACTTCACATGCTTCTGGAGGAGGTTCGAAAGAGGCTTCACGATCTTAGAGAAGTTCTCAACAAACCTTCGACAATAGCTTGCGAGCCCAAGGAAGCTGCGGAGTTGCTTCACATTCCGAGGTGGTTCCCAATTCACAATTGCAGACACCTTCTCAGGATTAACAGCTATGCCCTTGGCAGAGATGATATGCCCAAGGTAGAGAACGTCATCGAGCCAAAACTCGCACTTTGAAAACTTCACATAGAACTGATGTTCTCTGAGTTTGTCCAACACCAATCTCAAGTGCTTGGCATGATCCTCCTTGTTCTTGGAAAAGACCAGAATGTCATCGAGATAGACCAAAACGAAGTCATTTGTGTAGGCGTTGAAGATGAAGTTCATCATGTGAGAGAATGTTGGAGGAGCATTGACAAGGCCGAAAGACATGACAGTGTATTCATATGAACCATAGCTTGTTCTGAATGCTGCCTTGGGGA
This sequence comes from Triticum urartu, assembly GCF_003073215.2. Lineage (NCBI taxonomy): Eukaryota > Viridiplantae > Streptophyta > Magnoliopsida > Poales > Poaceae > Triticum > Triticum urartu. Next base: position 430,715,983 of record NC_053027.1, on the reverse strand, counting down.
TATCTTCTTCACGAATGCGAATCTGATGATAGCCCATACGGAGGTCAAGCTTGGAGAATACTTGAGCACCTTTGAGTTGTTCGAAAAGCTCGTTGATGTTGGGAAGTGGGTACTTGTTCTTTATGGTCTTCCTGTTCAATGGACGGTAGTCGACACAAAGTCGGTCCGTTCCATCCTTCTTCTTGACAAAAAGAACACCACAACCCCATGGAGAAGAACTTGGTCGGATGAGACCCATACGCTCTTGAATATCGAGTTGTTTCTTCAGCTCCTTCAACTCTTCAGGTCCAAGCTTGTAAGGACGTTTGCAAACAGGTTCCGTGCCAGGCTCAAGATTGATGACGAATTCAACCGGCCGGTGAGGAGGCATTCCTGGAAGCTCTTCTGGAAAGACGTCTTGATATTCACAAACGACTGGAATCTGAGATATGGCATCCAACTCTCCCTTCTCATTGAGAGAAAACAGTCGAATGGTATTGTCACGAGCGGCAAAAACGATCACATCCTCAGACGAATGTGTCAATTGAATCTGTCTGGCAGCACAATCAAGCTGAGCCTTGTGCTTAGAAAGCCAGTCCATTCTAAGAATAAGATCAATATCCGAGTTACCAAGGACCATTGGAGAAGCCAGAAACTTGAAGTCACCCATCATGATAGAAACATCCGGAACCATCATGCTAGAACTCAAACGCTTAGCCGGAGAAACAACTTGCAATGCTTTAGGTAATGCCTTAGTGCCAAAGTTGTGCTCCGATGCAAATGGGAATGACATGAAAGAATGTGATGCACCAGAGTCAAAAAGAACTTTTGCAGGAATATCGTTAATAGGAAGGTTACCCATGATCACATCTGACGAGTCCTCTGCCTGAGCTGCGTTCATCGTGTTGACCTTGGCATGCTTGGGATTATGCTTTACCACTGCGGTACTGGCAGATCTCACAGGAGGAGGAGGAGGAAGACGCCTCTGATTGAAGCATTTGTTTGCATAGTGACCCTTCTGCCGACACTTGTTGCACGTAACCTCCCAGAGCGGATGGTAATACGGAGCACTTGATCTTGGAGCATGAGACGAAGTCTTGTTCTGAAAGCCTGGGTTGGGTGGGTGGGAAGATCCATTGCCACCTTTGCTCTTCTGCTGATAAGGCTGACAGAACGGAGGAGGAGGAGGCAACCAATACTTTTGCTGCTTAGTAGCCACTTGAGTTGAGGAAGAAGGAGTTGCATCCCTGACTCGCTTCTTAGAAGCATCACACTTGAGCTGAGCAGTTTCTTGTTTCAGTGCCATATTGTAGAACTCATCGTACTTCGGCTCGAAAAGCACAAGAGCTAGTTGGAGATTTTCTCTGAGGCCACCTCTGAACTGATAAATCATGCTCTTCTCGTCAGGGACGTCTTGCTTAGCGAAATGAGCGAGCTTCTAGAACATGATGTTATACTGGTAAACAGACAAGCTGCCTTGCTTCAGATTGCGGAACTCCTCACGCTTGCTCTCAACAACACTCTGAGGGATGTGGTGAGCTTTGAAGTCTTGGCGGAATTCATCCCAGGTAATCACACGACCTCCTCTGGAATCTTTGTATTGCTGATACCACTCTGCAACTTGGTATTTGAGTTGGAACGAAGCAAACTTGACAAAGTCCTCAGGCCTGATGTTGCTGCACTCGAAATGCTTGCAGATATCCACGAGCCAATCATCAGCGTCTGTTGCCTCGACACAGTTACTGAAGGTCTTTGGCTGGTTTGCGAGGAACTGGTTGAGTGTAGCAAACTGATTCTGATTGTTTCCATGGCCTTAATTTCCTTGGTTGCGCTCTTGCAAGAGTTGCATGATCAGCTACGTGTTGGCGTTGGTAGCGACCATCACAGCTTGCCATGCCTCCGGAGGTGGAGGTGGTGGCGGCGGTGGTTCAGGATTCTGACGCGTTGGAGGAGCCATCCTGAAGAGGGTGACATCCGTTAGCATCTTTAAAGACATATATTCAAGCTGAATCAAATGGATCGAAATTGCACCATATAGCCTTAACATCCGAACAAAAATGAATGAATGCAATCCAAATTAAATGGTCACACTTCCATAAATTGAGAAGCCACTTAGATAGAGGTAGAAGAATAAAACAACAAGGTACGAACATGAACAAATACTTGGTGAGGATTACCCAATCACAAAACAATTATTCGCGGAAGAAATACTAGAGCTACATGAATTCCCACCTATGAAACTCCCGAACCTTTCCGGTTATGCAATCGGGTGTTGGGGATACAGGGGAAGCATAATATCTCACCCAAAACTAGCAAATCCTACATCCAGCTGTATCCATCCTTCAACACATAACCAAGAAACCTTCGGAAATCATTTACCTCAACCTTCGAAAAGCATCCGTTATACAAGTTATGGCAATACTCCCGAACTCCTGCCCCAGTACTGGGTGGCGTCGAGGTTATCTCACCAACAACTGCATAAAAGAGATTTTCGATGTCGGCGAAACTCAGGTATTCCAGAATTGCAACGATAAAATTGTTACAACAACACCTCGGAGCTCAACTCCCCGGGACACTGCCACAACCCCTAAATGTCAGGAAGCACGAAGAACAATGTTCTCGTCACAAAACCATCGGAACGATTCCAATATACCCATGTGATCCTAATAAAATTTTTAGTGAAATTTGAGAAGAGAAGAATCAAAACTCTACGTCAGGATGCCTCACTAGAGCGACGAAGGGACTGAGGAGTAGAAAGAATCCTACTCTCCGATATATATAAATCCTAAAAGACTCAAAACATTTTTCTAGACTCAACAACACCAACGATTCGATCAAACAGAGGGCTCCTAAGTCAGGGATGGCTCTGATACCAACTTGTAACACCCATGATGCGGCTATATCTCCCACGTGTCGGAGCATGACTTAGAGGCATAACCACATTGTAGGCAATGTCGCAAGAGGGGTAATCTTTACACATCCCATGTACTAAATAAGAAAATAGATACATAGTTGGCTTACAATTGCCACGTCACATAATAGCATAAATATATCATTACAATCATCCAGATACAATCAAGGTCCGACTATGGAACCAAAATAAAGACAACCCCAAATGCATAATGTCCCCGATCGCCCCAACTGGGCTCCACTACTGATTGTCTGTAAAGGAAACATAGTATCGTCCTGAGTCCTCATCGAACTCCCACTTGAGCTCAGTCGAATCTCCTGGAGCGGTATCATCGGTCCCTGCATCTGGTTTGAAGTAATCTGTGAGTCATGGGGACTCAGCAATCTCACACCCTCGCGATCAAGACTATTTAAGCTTATAGGTAGGGAAAATGTATGAGGTGGAGCTGCAGCAAGCACTAGAATATATGGTGGCTAACATACGCAAATGAGAGCGAGAAGAGAAGGCAAGGCACGGTTGAGAAACTATGATCAAGAAGTGATCCTAGAACAACCTACGTTCAAGCATAACACGAGACCGTGTTCTCTTCCCGGACTCCGCCGAAAAGAGACCATCATGGCTGCACACGCTGTTGATTCATTTTAATTAAGTTAAGTTTTAGGTTTTCTACAACCGGACATTAACAAATTCACATCTGCCCAGAACCGCGGGCACGGCTTTCAAAAGTTCAAATCCCTGCAGGGGTGTCCCAACTTAGCCCATCACAAGCTCTCACGGTCAATGAAGGATATTCCTTCTCCCATGACGACCCGATCAGACTCGGAATCTCGGTTACAAGACATCTCGACAATGGTAAAACTAAACCAGCAAAGCCACCCGAATGTGCCGACAAATCCCGATAGGAGCTGCACATATCTCGTTCTCAGGGCACAATGGATGAGACTAGCTACGAGTAAAACCAACCCTCAAGTTTCCCTGAGGTGGCCCCGCAGGCAGCTCAGTTTGGACCAACACTCAGAGGAGCACTGGCCCGGGGGTTTAAAATAAAGATGACCCTTGAGTCCGCGGAACCCAAGGGAAAAAGAGGCTAGGTGGAGAATGGTAAAACCAAGGTTGGGCCTTGCTGGAGGAGTTTTATTCAAGGCGAACTGTCAAGGGGTTCCCATTATAACCCAACCGCGTAAGGAACGCAAAATCAAGGAACATAACATCGGTATGACGGAAACTACGGCGGCAAGAGTGGAACAAAACACCAGGCATAAGGCCGAGCCTTCCACCCTTTACCGAGTATATAGATGCATTAAAATAGACAAGATATAATAGTGATATCCCAACAAATAACATGTTCCAACAAGGAACAAACTCCAATCTTCACCTGCAACTAGCAACGCTATAAGAGGGGCTAAGCAAAGCGGTAACATAGCCAAACAACGGTTTGCTAGGACAAGGTGGGTTAGAGGTTGGACATGGAAATATGGGAGGCATGATAAAGCATGTGGTAGCTATCGTAGCATAGGCATAGCAATAGAGCGAGCAACTAGCAAGCAAAGATAGAAGTGATTTCGAGGGTATGGTCATCTTGCCTGCAAAGTTCTCTGAGTTGACGTTAGCTTGATCCTCGTAAGCGTACTCAACGGGTTCCTCGATCACGTACTCGTCTCCCGGCTCTACCCAAAGCAAGAACATAAGCAAAGGGAGACACAATCAACCACGTCGCAATGCGCAAGCAACATGATGCAAAACATGGCATGACATGCGGGATATGATATGCAATGCATATGCATGTTTCGGAAAGGAAAGATTGAACCTGGCCTCAACTTGGAAAACCAAAAGTGCCGCTGGAAAGATGAGTTGATTCCGGTCGAAATTGATATAAAGATCACCAGCATCGGATGCACGGTTTGCAAAATGGCAAGCAAAACAATAATGGCACAAAGCTGCGATTAACAGTATGAGGCCATCTAAAAGCATCGAGAACAACAAGCTACTGCGCTCTAACATAACAACAAAGCACATGGCAGGGATCCACTCAAGATGCTTGACAAAAGATGAACACTGAGCTACGGCTAATTCACTCAATAGCAGGTTCAAACAAGCATGACAAAAGTGCAAAAGATATCAGGTTACAGACTTAGTGAAAATAGCAACATGGCAGGTTTTAACATCAGGAAGTAATGTTTTGAGCAAGATAATAACATGCTACAGGAACCTATCATGGCAAAGCAAGGCATGGCATGAAACTACACAAAGCATCCAACAAAAGTCCCTTACTGACCATAAGCCAAAATGTATCAGGAAAATACAATGGCAACCATGTGAACATAGCAAGTTTCATTAACAGATTCAGACTTAGCCAAAAACTGGAACATGGCAAAAACAGATTCACGTAGGAATGTTTACGAGCTCGATGCAGTCACCACAAGGCATTGCATGACAATCTAAGCATACACCCAGCAAGTAGACATGATAAATAAGCTAACCACGGCAAGAACACTCTCATAGCATGCATGGATAAACTATAACAACCTCAGCAAAATTGCTTAACATGTAAACAATCTGCCAGGAACATTTTATAGCAAAAGTAGAGCTCGATTGAGTCATGCTAGGGTGCTCCATAGTTGCAAACAAAGACATGGATGGATAGAGCATAACAATATCTCAAAATCATCCTTACTGAACATGCTCAAAAGAGGCATGGATCACTCTGTAGCAACAAGAATACATGGCATAAAAATATTATCAGGGAAAAGACTTAGAAGATTTCTAATTCCCTGAAATCACTAACATCACGAGAGCTACTTTGCATGATTGTTCTAGTCACCACAAAGATAACAAAAATACATGGCATACACCCCTGTAAAGATGGCATGACATACTTCAAAACAGATGTAGGGCTCAAGTTCATAGGAGGCACACATTAAACATGGCAAAAAATGACAAATGTCCAATCTCTGCTAAGAAACTGAAACTAACATTACATAGCACTCTTTCAACAGCATTTAGGGCATCAAGATGAACTCAAATGAACATGGTGCAATGGGATGAAATGAAGTACTCATTGAGACGAACAATTTGATAGGCTACACGCCCAAAACGGAGCCACGGGTGAAAAGTTATGATGCGATGAAGTATGCTAAAAATTACTGGGACTTAGGGGGGGAAAACGAGGTCAACCTCTCTCAGATCTAGGGTTTTTTGCGGGTGCGCGAACCGAGGGAACTCCGGCGAGGTGGTGGCTGATCTGGGGAGGGGAAGGCGAGGGGGAGGCCGGAGAAGGGCGGATCCGGCCCTTCCCCGTCCGGATCCGGCAGCGGGCGACGGCTCCGGCGACCTCGGGCAGATCTGGAGGCAAGGCGCCTCGCGGGCGAGCGGGGAGCGGGGTGGCGGAGACGGTGACCTCGGCGGCGGAGGCGACGATCGGGGTGCGAGGAGACGGGTGACCCTTGGGCGGCGGCGGCATCAGGCCGGGTGGGCCCCGCCTGGGCCCCGGCGGGCCTGCGCGGCGATGTTGGCGCGGGGGCGGCGGGCGAATCGGGCAACGACAAGTGGTGGTGGCGGGTGGACCGGACACATCCGACCGGCGATTTTTCGTCCGGCGGCGCGAGGAGATGGAGAGGTTAGGGTTTCATCCGTGATTTTCGGGGGAGATGCCTTTTTATAGGTAGAGGGAGCTAGGAGGCTCCAAATTGAGCACGGTTTTCGGCCACGCGATCATGATCGAACGACCGAGTTGATGGAGGGGTTTAGGTGGGTTTTGGGCCACTTTGGAGGGGTGTTGGGCTGCAACACACACAAGGCCTTTACGGTCCCTCGATTAACCGTTGTAGTATCAAACGAAGTCCAAATGGTACGAGACTTGACAGGCAGTCTACCGGTAGTAAACCAAGGCCGCTTGGCAAGTCTCGGTCCAATCCGTGAATGTTTAACACCCACACATGAAAAGAGGTAAAAGGGGACACCGGAGGACATAGGAGCGCCAGAATGCAAAACGGACAACGGGGAAAATGCTCGGATGCATGAGACGAATACGTATGCAAATGCGATGCACATGATGACATGATATGAGATGCATGACAAGGCAAAATGCAAAATGAAGACAAAAACCCAACAACGAGGAAATATCATAACTTAGTGCCGGAAATGGCAAGAGTTGGAATACAAATATGGCAAGTTACATATGGGGCGTCACAACTCCCTCTACTCTACTCAACATAATACTGTGTAAAATCAAGTTATTGGACAAAGCCAACAACCGTTGTTGTTTCAGGCTATCGACTTATGCTTTGTAGTCCAGGTTGCCAGTTCGAATCTCGTCTTTCAGATTTGTTAGTTTTAGGTCCAAATTTGATTAATGACAAGTGGGACCCCCATGTGTTGTTCCGATATTTCAGTGTAGGATGGTTTTTTTGAACAAACACTTTGCGCGGTTAGACAAGTAATGACACGAGTTACACGTATTTTGCAAGTTTACGAACAAAAATGACAGCGGCATAGAATATCACATCCACCGTTGGAAGTGAGATCCAATGGCTTGGGAGTAGTCTTTGTAATTATGCGCAATTTCTAAAGTCTCCAAAGGTTTTTTTGCAAATAAAACATTTAGGCCTCGTGTGTGCCGCTGCATCTTGGATCCAACGGCTCCCCGTTGCTCATATTAGGTGCTCCTCGTAGCTTAATTACCCGCTACGGTGATATGAGCATCTAGGTCGTATGATCAGTGTCGGGTGGTTGATGCCACATATGCCAATGGATGGCTTATCATTGTGGGAGCCAATAAAACATTGCCGGTGCCTGGAAACGGGATAAGGCGAAGACATGTACACCGGTGAATCTTACCCAGCTTCAGGGCTCTCCGTGGAGATAACACCCCTAGTGCTGCTCTGCGTGCATGATCACTAACTCGATTGGTAGCTACAGAATGCTCCTTGAGCTGTTCAGTGAAAGGATGAAGGGGGGCCTGGCCAGCCTGCTCCTCTTCTCCTTGTGGTGTCTAAAATCTATCCAAAGAAGCATCTCCCCTGCATGGGAACCCTGGGGGGTTTATATAGGCCTACCCCCCAGGGGTACAATGGTAATCCGGCTAGGCGTGGGCCCTAGCCGTCTGTGTCTACACCCGCCGGCTTCTCCGCCGACTGGTGGGCCCGTCGGCTGCCGACCCTTTGGTCGACAGGCTGGCCCCACCGCTCGGGGGGCTTGTCGGGGGCTGGTTACTGTTACCTTGCCCCTGGTGACGATGGCTTTGTCGCGGTAAGCATGGCTACAATGCCGCTGCGAGGCGGCTCATCACTTTAGCCTTACCTTCTCTTGTCTCCTTAGTGAAGCACCTCCTTGGAGGGAGAGAGCTGGCCGGCTGTTGGAAGCCGGCCATACCCTTGGCCGACTGCGGGAAGCATGGCCGCCTTTGGGATCTCTTTGACCGAGGGGGCCCGCCACCCACGGGTCATACTGACCGCTTGCTGTGGGTGACATCACGATCATCGTGGCAACAGTGCCGCGCCGGACGGGGATTGCCGCCCCGTACGGTGCACTGTGTCCAGGCGTGCCCCGGGATTCGGGGTGACAGGCTTTACTGTAGCCACGCCCTATCTTGTCGCCGTTATGTGGGTGCAGACTCTGAGGGCAAGATCTTAGCCGCATGCTGAGGGGCCGGCTCCTAGGAGTCGGCCTTCTCGTGGTCTTGTTTCTCAAGGATTTTAGGGATGGGCCGCCTTCGCGCAACCGGCTTGAGAGGTAGCCGGCTAGGGGAAGGCGGCCCCGTGTATTGGATGCTTGGAGGCTTGATCGGCCTGTAATTTTTCTGAAGTGCCAAGGGAAGCCGGCTAGGCTACCCGTGGTCATTTACTCCGACAGTAGACCCTGAAGCTGGGTGGGCTCCGAGGCAGAAAAAAGTCGAGGAGCTCAGTCAACTTCCTATCTTGAGGAGCCAGGAACTAGAGGCCGGCTTTGACTAGGCGCTCCGTCTCCCAGAGATCTCGAAGCTTGAAGGCGGGTGCCAGTCGGCGTGCGAGTCCGGCTGTGAGCTGATCGCTCGTTGTCTGCGTGCCACGTGGCATCCTCTGGCTGGAGGGGCCTGCCAGCCCACACACGCGACGGGACGCCGCCGCAGCCTGGGACCCGCCACTACAGGGCCTCGGCCCATGCGCGAATCTTCTGCGGCCTGGACGGGCCGCGTGCGCCCCAGCGGCGGTTTTCCCACGCCGTAATGGTGCAATAATCACGGGGCGTGGGGGAGTGGGTGCGGTTAATCCCACACCCCCCCACGTCCTGCCTCCTCGGCTTCGCCGCACAAGGCTATAAGTAGGGGGAGAGGAGGGGAGCACCAAACGCTCGCGCACTATCCCTCGCTCTGCCCCCTCCTTCTTCTTCCTCCTCTTGTCACGACAGCTACCTGCCGCCGCTCGGCCTTCCTGCCAATCTTCTTGGCTCACCGTCGCTTCGTCGCAGTTGGGTTGTGCGCCCTCCTTTCGCCGCACCTTTCTTGCCGCCGTGCCGTCCCCCTGGCGTTGTCGAGCTCCTAGGATGGCTCCAACGTCCACGACGACCACGCCGACTTCCTCCGTCGGACGCGGCGGCTGCCGGGCGCGGATCTCGTGCGGGTCCGCCTCGCGCCGGAGAGGGAGATCTCGCCGGCGCCGGAAGAGGACGAGCGGGTAATCTTCCGCTCGCACTGCTTGCGCGGTTTCGGCCTGCCGGCGAGCGGGTTCCTCCGCTCGTTTCTCGAATTCTATCATCTCCAACCGCATCACCTCACTCCCAACGCGGTGATGCTGTTGTCGGCCTTCGTCACCCTGTGCGAGGGTTTTCTTGGCATCCTCCCCACCCTTGAACTGTGGGGAGAGTTCTTCCAGTGCAAGCTTGGCACTGTCGTCGCGGGCGTGCCCGCCTCGTGCGGCGCCTTCGTCGCCATGCGGAGGACGAGCGACAACAACCATTTCCGCCCATCCCGCTGATCCAGTCGGTGAAGCTTTGGCAGAAGTCCTACTTCTACGTGAAGAGTATTGCTCCGCAAGGCGACTTCGTCAACCTGCCGGCTTACATAGCCGGCCCGCCGGCTGGGAGGCAGCCTTCATGGTCCTTCCAGTCCAGGTTGCTGTCTCCGGGCGGGTCCGCCTCCGTTGCCCGGCTCCGGATGATGATCCAGTCGGAGGGTCTGTCCAGGACCGACCTGGTGGCCGCCTTCGTGGAGCGCCGGGTGCTCCCGCTCCAGGGCCGACCTCATATGATCTTCCAGATGAGCGGCCGCTTCGACCCGTGCCGGCTAAGCACCAAGGAGATGCCTCATGCTGAGGTGTCTTACATGGTGAACTACATTTCCAATTGCAAGCTCACCGAGGAGTGGCAGTATGGCAAGGTGCCATACTCTCGCGCCAATCCTCCGGTGGTGGTAAGTTTCTCTTCCTCTTTCTCTTTGCTCGTTGCCGAGTTCATGGTGGCCGACTCCTGACCAGCCGGCCTTTCTTTGGCAGAACCCCATGCTTCCACCAGCAGCCAGGGCCGCAGGGGTGGAACACCAGTTCCTCCCCGACGGTACGATGGACGATGTAGACGACCCAGACCTGGGGGCGGCCGCCATGGAAGACGACGTCGCGGGGGAAGGCGGCGACGCAGGCGGGTCCGGGCTCGGGGCCGGCTTCGAGGACTGGCCAGATGACGACGAGGCCGAAGTCATCGCGTGCCGCCGATCGGTGCCCGATCACCATGGTGCGGGCCCATTCGCCAGGCCGACTGCCCAGGGCGGCGCACAGAAGCGTCGGGCCGCGTCGACCCACTTCGGCAGTCGGCCGAAGAAGCCCAAGAGTACCGCGGCGGCGACCAAGCGGGACGAGGCGGTCGTGAAGGCAGCCCGCTTCCGCAAGGTGGTGAAGCAGCCGCAGGCGGTCTCAGCGTAAGTGTCGCTGTTCTCATGCCTTTCTTTTTTCTTCTTCTTCGGTTGATGTTTTTCCAAACTCTTTTTCTCAATTCATCAAACAGGGCCCCTCTTTCCCTTGGGTGAGTCCCGGCCGCCTCCATAGTCGGAGCCGTAGGAGAGTCTTCAAGCTCGCGTCGGGTAGATCCCCGCGCCGACCTCCTCGAGGCGACGGAGCGGAATGCGTGGGAAGAGGAGGAGCGGAGGGAGGCTCGGGAGGCGGAGCAGAAGTCGGCGGAGGCGCGAGCCGTCGTGGCCGCCAAGGCCCAGGCGGAGGCCGCAGACGCGGAGAGGGAGGCGGAGGCCCTGCAGAACTAGCCTCCACACTTCGTCATTCCCCTCCGCGCCGTGACTCCCGACACCCCTATGCCCCCGTTGGGGGAGGCCGGCCGCGGCCTGCCGGAGGTGGAGAGGGAGGCGGCGCCATCGCTGCCGGCTAGAGCGGGCCGAGGAGGCCGGCCTGAAGTGCCGCCAGCGCAGCCGGCTGGGGGCGAGCCGACCGTGGGAGGGGATCTTGTGATCTCGTCGCTGCTTCGCCGGCGCGCGGGGAAGGCGACTTCAGCGCCGGATGCGAAGAAGACCATGGACGCCGGCTCGTCGGCCCAGGACCTAGAAGCGGTCAGCGACAACTCGTCCGGGTGGACGCCGGGCGGCGGGACAGCCGTGCTGAATGTGGCGGCGCAGGACGTCCGGAACCGGCTTCAGGCCCAAGCCACCGCGCTGAAACAGTACACCCAGGAGTTTCTCACGACGCGGTCGGTTATTCGGGTGAGTCCTCCTGCTCCTTGTTGATTGCTTTTAATTTCTTCCGTGGGGGCGCGTTAGCGCACCCACAGGGTGTAGTCCCCGAGTTCCGAGCCGGCTGCTGAGCAGGCGGCTTGGAACTTATTGGAAAGCTTGACTACCATCTTGTTCTTACTCACGTCCCTTGTCTTCTCTGCAGGAGTACCACAACCTCCGCGCGGCCGCCTTCAACTCCCAGGCCCAGGAGTTGAATCAGAAAGCCACTAATCTGACTGAGAGCCGGAGTAAGCGCTTCGTTTTTCTTTTAAGTGGGGGCGCGTCAGCGCACCCACTGGGTGTAGTCCCCGAGATTTGGGCCGACTACCGAGTAGTCGGGCCGGATCTTTTCCTGATGACTTCTTTCTTTATATTGCAGGGGCCAATGCCGACTTGAGGAGCCAGCTGAGCGGAGCCCAGACCGCCCTTCGTGCCAAGGAGGCCGAGTGCACCACCCTGGCTCAAGAGCGTGGCCGCCTGGCCAAGAGGCTGGCCGACCATGAGGAGAGCCACAAGGCGGCCCTGAAGGCGGCGCAGGACAGCGAGGCCACCCTCAAAGCTGAGTATGAGCCCGAGGTGGCAAACTGGGCCGAGATGAGGCAGGCGCTGAGCCAAGGCTACAGCCGGGTGGAAGACTTGATTGACGGTAGGCCGCCTTCTTCTTTGCTTCCTTGCCTGCCTTGTACTGTCTGATTTATTTTTTGATTTTGTGTCACTGCTTTCCTCTTTGTGCAGATTACTTCCCTGGCTACTCAGCCACCGCCACCCAAGCCATCGAGGCCTACCGTGACGCGCGACGGTAGGCGGGGGCCGAGATTGCACTGAATGCCAGCCGGTCACTTGAGGTGCAGCTTCTGGGGCTTCAAGCCCGCCTGCAGCTGGCCCATCGCATGCTCCGCCGTCTTCAGCGCGCCGGAGCGCAAGTGCTGGCCGCCCTCTGGCCTGGCGAGGTGATTCCGCGCACCCCAAGTCGGACCGCCGACTGGCTGGAGGTCGCAGTCGGCCGCTTCGAGGCTTGGAAGGCGTCAGCGGCCCGCTCCGGCGCTAGGCAGGCTCTGGAGTTCGTCCGGGCTTATTATCCTGGGCTGAACTTGGATCAGCTGAGCACCTGGCGGCAGGAGGCTGATGAGGAGCTGGAGGCGGTGCGGCCGGCTATCATCTAGCGTGCCTCGGCGATCGCCGAGTATACCGATACCAGCGCCTTTGCTCCTGAGGTGGATGACACCGGCGTCACTCAGCCGGAGGAGTGGTTTGGGCTGAACCCAGCCGAAGGTGAGGACTCGGCGGAGGAGATTGCCTCCAGTGATGAGGGCGAAGAGGAAGAGGGAGAGGATGACGAAGACGCTGCACCGGATGGTGAAGCGACCAGCCCGCCTCAGCCCGATCATGCTTCTAGCAACGATGCCGAGACTCGCCAGCCGGTCACTCCTCCAGCCGGCACCGCCGACTCCGCCAACCTGCCCAACTCGCCTGTTGTTCCCCTGGCTTGATCCGCCGTCCTAGCTTTCCTGCTTGTTACTTCTTTGAACAATCTTTAAATTTGCGCAGTTCCACCCACTGGGGGTGTATTCAAACTATGTTGAATGCTGGCCTTTCGAAGGTCTTTTGTGTAAATATTATGCATGTGTTTGGCTTCCGTTTATGTTTGCTTTTTATCCTTTGGCTTTTTCCTTTGCCGCCTTCCCTTGGCCGCCGCATTCCCAGCCAGACAGCTGCTTTGCAGTCTGTGGCCGGAGAAGGACTTGGTCGTTTTGGGAAGGCAAGTACTTGAGCTTTCTCAGATTGCAGCAAGGTGAGCGGGAAGCCGGCCAGCCGACTGCTCTGGTAGTCGGCTGGCAGGGTGGGAGGCCGGCTCGTGCTATATAAGTTTGTTAGTCCTTAGCCATTTTTCACGTGGGCATCCTTTCGTGCCCTTGGCTCTTGCCAGTCGGACAGTCGTCTCTTCGAGCTGCGACCTTTGGCAATAGGGGGCTTGGGTGCCGGCACACTACTTGTCTAGATGTAGGTGGAACTTCAGATATAACTTGAGGCGGCGAGTCCCCGGGCCGACTGGTCGAACCCGGTGCCGGATGAAGAAAGCAAGTGTAGCAACATAATCGTATGCGTGATACTCATCTTTCATAGATAAAAGAGGGTAGTCCCCGAGTACTCCTAGGGGACCCCTTGTCTCATACTTAGTACAAAAGGTAGCGTGCTACGTATTGCTTTTTAACTGTAAAATCTTTGAAGGAGATTGGCGTTCCATGGTCGGTCCGCCTCCTTGCCGGAATCGTCTCTCTTGCGTGCCTTCGGCTTCTGCACGTCGATTAGGTAGTAGGAGTCGTTGCCTAAAGCTCTGCTGGTGATGAAGGGGCCCTCCCAAGGGGCCGAGAGCTTGTGCTGGCCGGCTGTTCACTGGATCAGCCGGAGCACAAGATCGCCCTCTTGGAAAGATCTTGGCTTGATCTTCCGGCTGTGGTAGCAGCGTAGACCCTGCTAATAGATGGCGGACCGACTGAGAGCTAACAGCCGGCCCTCCTCTAGCAGGTCAACGCCGTCTTCTCGTGCTTCCTTGGCTTCCGCCTCCGTGTACATGGTGACCTGAGGCGAGTCGAACTCGATGTCAGTTGGGATGACGGCCTCGACACCATATATAAGGAAAAATGGGGTGAAGCCGGTCGATTTGTTTGGGGTAGTGCGCAAACTCCAGAGGACGGCCGGCAGCTCGTCGAGCCAGCAGCCAGCCGAACGCTCCAGTGGCACGACTAGTCGGGGCTTGATGCCGGAGAGGATGAGGCCGTTTGCTCGCTCGACCTGGCTGTTTGACTGCTGGTGGGCAACAGACGCTAGGTCCAGCCGGATGCCGCGTGTTGCGCAGAAACGTGCCAGTGCTCCCTTTGCAAAATTTACGCCGTTGTCGGTGATGATGCTATGCGGTATGCCATACCGGGTTATAATTTCTGCGATGAATGTGACGGCAGTCGGCCCATTCAGCTTTTTGATCAGCTTTGCCTCAATCCAGTTGGTAAATTTGTCCACAGCGACGAGCAGATGTGTCATGCCGCCGCGTGCCGTCTTGAATGGGCCCACCATGTCCAGCCCCGGACGGCAAAGGGCCAGGTGAGGGGGATGGTCTTGAGTGCAGAAGCCGGCAGGTGTTGCTTGGAGCTGAAAACTTGGCACCCTTTGCAGTGTTTGACTAGTTCCTTGGCGTCTTCCAAGGCAGTCGACCAGAAAAATCCGTGGCGAAAAGCCTTGGCGACGATTGATCTTGAGGCTGCATGGTGGCCGCATTCGCCTTGGTGGATGTCCCTGAGGATTGCTATGCCCTTCTCTGGTTTGATGCAGCGCTGGATGACTCCAGTGACGCTACGCCTAACAAGCTCTCTGCTGACGATTGTGTAGGCTCCGGCTCGGCGTTGAACTTGTATTGCCGAGATCTCATTGGTTGGCAGCTCTCTGTTTACTAAGAAGTTGAGGATGGGCTGGGCCCATGATGGAGCTGTGACTTCTTCTATTGCCAGGACTGCCACTATGATAGGGGCGGGTGGGCTGGGTGGTGAAGAGTTGGAGTCGGAGTATGGCAGTCCCCGGGCCGGCTGCAGTAGTCCCCGGGCCGAGTTCCGAATTCCCCAGGCCGGGTGCGACTATGGAAGTCCCCGGGCTGCCTGTTGGAGTCCCCGCGCCACCTGCTTGGTGTCCCAAGTCGGATCCGACTGCGTTGGGGTTAGGCGGCACGAAGATGGAATCAGATTCTGGAGACGGCTTGATAGACGGCTTGAGGAGGCGGTGGAGAGAAACGCCGGCTGGTATGGCTTGCCGGGTGGATCCTACTCGTGCCAGGGCATCTGCTTGCATGTTGTCGGCACGTGGTACATGAAGGAACTCACATCCTTTAAAATATCCACTGATTTGCTGGACGAGGAAACGATAGCTTGCCATGTTTGCGTCTTTAGCGTCCCAGTCACCGGATGACTATTGGACCAACAAATCCGAGTCGCCATAGCACAAGATCCGGCGGATGCCGAGCTCTTTGGCTAGCCGGAGCCCGTGTATGAGCGCCTCGTACTCGGCCACATTGTTGGAGGCGGCAAAATGAATTTGCAATGTATACTTGAGCTTGTCGCCCTTGGGAGAGGTGAGGACGATGCCGGCTCCCAAGCCGGTGTGCATCTTGGACCCATCGAAGTGCATCCGCCAGTGAGTGGAGTCGGGAGTCGGTGGCAGGTATTGGGTTTCGGCCCAATCGACGAGGAAGTCGGCCAGTGCCTGGGACTTAATAGCAGTGCGGGGCTGGTAGAAGATCGCGTAGGGGGCCAGCTCAATGGCCCATTTGGCCAGTCGGCCAGATGCATCCCGGCTGCCTATGATCTCGGCAAGCGGGGCAGTACATACGACCGTGATGGGGTGCTCTTGAAAATAGGGCTTGAGCTTCTTGGCAGCGAAGTACACACCGTAGCACATCTTCTGGTAGTGTGGGTAGTTCTGCTTCGAGGTGGATAAGACTTCATTTAAATAATACACCGGCCTCTGAACCGGCTGAGCCCGGCCTTCTTCTGGGCGCTGGACTACGATGACAGTGCTGACCACCCGGCTAGTAGCGGCAATGTAAAGGAGCATGGGCTCCTTTTCAGCCGGTGCCGCCAAGACAGGCGGCGTGGTCAGCATCTTCTTTAGCTCGTGGAAGGCTTGGTCCGCCTGGTCGTTCCACTCGAAATGAGTGGACTTCTTCATGAGTCGGTAGAGGGGGAGGGCCTTCTCTCCGAGCCGGCTGATGAAGCGGTTCAGGGAAGCCAAGCATCCGGTGAACTTCTGGACATCTCGCAGCTTGGTGGGAATCTCCATTCTCTCTATGGCCTTGATCTTCATTGGGTTGCACTCGATGCCGCGTTCGGAGACCAGGAAGCCTGGGAGCTGGCCGGCTGGTACTCTGAACATGCATTTCTCAGGGTTGAGCTTGATTTGGAATCGGCGCAAGTTTTCAAATGTTTCTCTGAGGTCTTCCAGCAAGGTGCCGCGCTTCTCTGTCTTCACCACAATATCGTCTACATAGACGTGAGCATTTCTGCCGAGCTGCTTGAGGAGGCACTTCTGCATGCAACGCTGAAAGGTGGCACCGGCATTTCTCAAGCCGAATGTCATAGTTAGGTAGCAGAAGGCTCCGAAGGGTGTGATGAAGGCGGTCTTCAGGTGGTCAGCCGGATCCAACTTTATCTTGTGGTAGCCGGAGTAGGCATCCAAGAAGCTCAACAGCTCGCATCTGGCTGTGGAGTCTATTACTTGATCAATCCTTGGCAAGGCGAAGGGATCTTTGGGGCAAGCCTTGTTGAGGCTAGTGTAGTCTATACACATGCGCCACTTGTTATTTTTCTTCAGCACGAGGACCGGGTTGGCGAGCCACTCTGGGAAGAAAACTTCCATAATGAAGCCGGCTGCAAGAAGCCGGGCTATCTCTTCTCCTACAATCCTTCTCTTCTCCTCCGATAGCCGGCGGAGAGGCTGTTTGACTGGTTTCGCACCTTCTCGGACATGTAGCTTGTGCTCGGCGAATTCCTTCGGCACACCCGGCATGTCCTTGGGAGACCATGCGAAGATGTCCCGATTCTCAAGGAGGAAATCGGCGAGCTCGTCTTCCTATTTGTTGTCCAGGTTTACCCCGATGGTGGCAAACCTTCCTGGGTGATCTGGGTCCAGAGGTACCCTCTTTGTTTCTTTGGCCGGCTGAAAAGATCCTTGGGCACCACATTCCTTGGGGTCGGGGGACAGGGCCGACTGCTTGCCAGTCATGGCCACGACTCGGTCCAGTATATTCTTCTCTTCAGCAATTACAAGGGACTCGGCCAGCCAGCTGCTGGCAGCCGCGCACTCGGAGGATTTCTTGTAGTCTCCGGCTACGGTGATGATGCCCTTGGAACTTGGTATCTTCATCTTGAGGTAGGCATAATGGGGTACAGCCATGAACTTGGCCAGGGCAGGTCGGCCAAGCAACGCGTGGTAAGGGCTCTCTAGATCCACCACTTCAAACCACACCGCCTCTCGGCAGAAATGATACTTGTCCCCGAAGAGGACATCTATCTTGATTTTTCCAATTGGGGAGCAGGACAAGCCGGGTACGATGCCATGGAACACAGTCCGACTGGGCATGAGCTGCTTTGTCTTGATGCTCAGCTTCTCCATGGTGTCGCGGTATAGGATATTGATGCTGCTCCCACCATCTATCAGCACATGGGAGAAACGGGTGGCTCACCTTTCCGTAGCGAGGGTGGCGTCCAGAACCAATGCGTAGGAGCCGGGAGATGGCATCACCTCTGGGTGATCTGTCCGGCTCCAGCTAATAGGCCTTTCGGACCAGTGCATGAATTCTGGGTTGTTGGAGGCGACTGCGTTGACTTCTTGGTGTTGTCAGCGCCGGCTACGCCGATCTTCTGGCTGGCTGGTGAAGACGGCGTAGGTGGCATGCTCGTCGGGGTACTCGTCTTGAACTGCCCCGACCACTGGTCGAGCGGCCGGCTACGGAGGAGCCGGAGGCGGCTGGCCAGCAGGCGGAGGCGGCGCCATCCCCTCACCCTTGGAGATCTGTGTGAGCCAATGGCACTTTCTAGTCGTGTGGTTTGAAGGCTTTGCGCCGCTGTGAAACTTGCAGGGGGCATCAAGTGCTTGCTTGTAGGAGAAAGCCGGCTGCCAAGCCGGCCTGCCGCCCTTCTGCTTCTTGGGTGCGGGCCGCCCTTCGGGTTGTTCATCTTCGACTGTGGCCACCTGCCGACTGGTGGAAGGCGGCAGGGGAGCCTTGCGCTTGTGGTCGTTCTGGTGCGGGCGTCAGCTGGATTCTCCAGCCGGCGTCTTGGGACTCGGAGTGAGCACCTTCCCGGAGGCGTCTACTCGGAGCTCAGTCTTCATCGAGGAATCGGCCGGGGCATATTTATCAGCTATGACCAGTAGCTCGTCAAGCGTAGTCGGCTCGTCGCAGAGGAGTCGGTGCTTGAGGAGGGTGCCTTCTCGGCACCCGGCGGTGAAGTACTCTATAGCTTGGACCTCGTGCACTCCCTCGCAGGAATTTCGGAGCTCGGCCCAACGCGTGAGGTAGTCGCGAGTCGATTCGTTGGGCCCTTGGACGCACAAGGAGAGCTGTCGGGGCTTAGGAGCCCGCTTGTAGGTGCTGGTGAAGTTGCGTATGAAGGCTTTAGTGAAGTCTAGCCAGATGTTGACACTGTAAGGCTTGAGGCTATTAAGCCAGGTGCGCGCCGTGCCTTGGAGCATGAGGGGCACATATTTTACGGCAACACGCATGTTGCCGTTCGCGATGCTAACCGCGGTGGAGTAGTCGATCAACCAATCTTCCGGCTTCACGGAGCCGTTGTACTTGGGCGTGTCTCTTGGAAGCGAGAACCCTTTGGGGAAGGGCTCATCGCGGATGTGGGGGCCGAAGCAAGACGGGCCGACATCATCTTCTTCTTCTTCCAGGGCCAGGGATCACGCAAGGCGGTCGATCCGGTGGCGGGCATCATTCTCGCTGACTCCTTCGCGGCGACCCAGCCGGCCGCTGAGAGTCGGATGCGTGACAGGCGGCGGGGCAGGGTATCTCTCCCCACGAGGCGGAGGAGGAGGAGGGTTGCCCTGCCACTCCACGGCTCGAGGGCGGCCCTCGGCATCACGCTCGATGGAGATTCGAGTCCGGCTGCGGCTGGCAGCCGGCTCCTTTTCTTTTCTCGCACAGGTGTTTCCTGCGGTCGGTGTTTGGGACGTCGCGGCGTGCTCTCGGCGCGGGGGAGGGCTCTCGGCGCGGACGCCGGCTTCATGCCGCTCTATGGCTGCGTCGATAAGTTGCTGGATGCGTCTGGTCATGTAAGGGAGCTCATTAGGCCCCAGCCCATTCAACTCGCCTGCGGCCGCCTGGGCGGCGCGCAAGTTCTGGAGAGGCATGGCATAGACTGGGCGTTCTGCTCCCAGCATGTCGGCGATAGCCGCGCCGTGTTTCTTGACGATACCGGTGCGGCTCAGCCCGTCGGGAAGCAGCGTGCCGAAGGCGGCACGGTTCACCTCGCGCTGGTGAGTCTCGGTGAGGCGTCTCATGGTGGCCAGCTTCTGGCCCTCCGTAATGAGGGCGAGGTGGCGCGCCTCCAATGTCTTGGCATCCGTGTCGGCCGGGACGGGGATGGACAAGTCGTGCAGCGCCGCCTGCAGAGCGTCGTGGGCGTTTTCGCCTGAGGGGGCGCCGTGGCTGATAACCAGTACCTCGGTGATGGCGCTGCCGCTGCTGTCGGCTCGAGGAAGAGGGTCGTTGATGACCACCACATTGGTGGGTAAGGCATCAAGGGATGTCGTGTCGGAGTCAACAAGCATCGGGTCGGTGGAGCCAACCGACTCCAAGTCCGCGGCAAGCTCGCCGGAGACGTGGAGTTGATCGAGGAGGTTGACGAGGTGGCTCTCGGGGCAGTCTGTGCCCGCGCCGGATGCGGGCTCGTCAGAGATGCGAGCCTCTCCAAGAAGATCGGTGAGGCAGCTCGCCGCGCAGGCGTCGGCGACGTCTTGCAGCACGTCGGGGCAATCGCCATCGGGCGAGCCAGCCTGGGTACGCACGTTGGGAAGGAAGAGGGTTCCCGTCCAGAGCAGGTCTCCGGACGACGGTGCACCTGGCCCCATGGTGGGCGCCAAATGTCGGGTGGTTGATGCGACATATGCCAATGGATGGCTTATCATTGTGGGAGCCAATAAAACATCGCCGGTGCCTGGAAACGGGATAAGGCGAAGACATGCACGCCGGTGAATCTTACCCAGCTTCAGGGCTCTCCATGGAGATAACACCCCTAGTGCTGCTATGCGGGGTCTCCGCATGATCACTAACTCAATGGGTAGCTACAGAATGCTCCTTGAGCTGTTCGGTGAAAGGATGAAGGAGGGCCTGGCCAGCCCGCTCCTCTTCTCCTTGTGGTGTCTAAAATCTATCCAAAGAACCATCTCCCCTGCATGGGAACCCTGGAGGGTTTATATAGGCCTACCCCCCAGGGGTACAATGGTAATCCGACTAGGCGTGGGCCCTAGCCGTCTGTGTCTACGCCCGCCGGCTTCTCCGCCGACTGGTGGGCCCGCCGGCTGCCGACCCTTTGGTCGACAGGCCGGCCCCACCGCTCGGGGGGCTTGTCGGGGGCTGGTTACTGTTACCTTGCCCCTGGTGACGATGGCTTTGTCGTGGTAAGCATGGCTACAGTGCCGCTATGAGGTGGCTCATCACTGTAGCCTTACCTTCTCTTGTCTCCTTAGTGAAGCACCTCCTTGGAGGGAGAGAGCTGGTCGGCTGTTGGAAGTCGGCCATACCCTTGGCCGACTACGGGAAGCCTGGCCGCCTTTGGGATCTCTCTGACCGAGGGGTCCCTCCACCCACGGGTCGTACTGACCGCTCGCTGTGGGTGACGTCACGATCATCGTGGCAACAGTGCCGCGCCGAACGGGGATGGCCGCCCCGTACGGTGCACTGTGTCCAGGTGTGCGCCGGGATTCGGGGGTGACAGGCTTTACTGTAGCCACGCCCTGTCTTGTCGCCGTTATGTGGGTGCAGACTCTGAGGGCAAGATTTTAGCCGCCTGCTGAGGGGCCGGCTCCTGGGAGTCGGCCTTCTCGTGGTCTTGTTTCTCAAGGATTTCAGGGCTGGGCCGCTTTCGCGCAGCCGGCTTGAGAGGTAGCCGGCTAGGGGAAGGCGGCCCCGTGTCTTGGATGCTTGGAGGCTTGATCGGCCTGTAATTTTTCTGAAGTGCCAGGGGAAGCCGCCTAGGCTACCCGTGGTCATTTACTCTGACAATCAGTGATTAGATGGCACATGCGTAGTACTTGTACTTTCTGCGCAATTCCCAAACTCTCTCAGCCGTATATTGGAAAAACATTCAAACCTCCTACCGTGGGCCGTTAGATCTCCATGAACTCATATCACCATAGAATCTACGGTGCGAGAGCACCTCATATTCTCCCGTGCGAGAAAACATAAGGTGCTCTCGCAGCTTGGATGCTACGGTGATACGCGCTTCGAGGTCGTTTGATCTGAGATCCAATGGCATCTGAGCAGTCTTTGTGCTTGTAAGTAGTGGCCGAACTCTTTTAGGGATTTTCTGCAAAAAACCATTCGAACCACCGAGGAGGTGTTGGGTCACAAATCCAACGGCTCCGAAGAGCTTGTATCACCAAAGCATCTAAGGTGTGGTAGCACAAGATATTCTTACATACAGGAGAATATGATGTCCTCCTTCATCTTAGATGCTACGGTGATACGAGCTTCGAGGTCGTTGGATAATCAAAGGGCATATGAGTAGTTTTGTACAAATTGTGTGCAATTCTCAAACTCATCAAGGTTTCCTGTAAAAATATTAAGACATCATGTGAGCTTCTCTATCTCAGATCTACAAGCTCCAAGCAACTTGTATCGGCATATAGCATCTAAGGTATGGGGGCACATGATATTCTCCCGGGGAGGAGGGGTGGGGGTGCACAACCAATCGGTGGTTGGGAGGGTGGGGACAAATATAATCTAAACAACCCTAAACAGAGCTTCACAATTTTATCTAAGGTCGAGGGGTTGACCCCCGACAATCATAGCTCCGCCTAATTAAACACAACATCTGGATGTACTATAGTACTAGACTTAATATTCATGTTTCAGTTTCATGTTCATTTTAAATATTGAATTGAGGACCATGCATGTATTATATTTTACTCCCTTCATTCCTAAATATTAGTCTTTTTAGAGATTTCAAATGGACTGGCACATATGGATGTATATAGACATATTTTAGAGTGTAGATTCACTCATTTTGCTCCGTATGTAGTCACTTGTTGAAATCTCTAAAAGACTAATATTTAGGAACAGAAGAAGTATTTTTGAATTCGTGTCATACATATGCAGGTTTGGAAAAATAGATGCACTGTACTTATTGGATTGTTGTTGTGTTCGTGTGTGTGTGTGGTCATATGCTTGATACATACAAAGTTTTCTCACCTCCTTATTGTTCATCTTTTAAATTGGAATTTGCACTGAAAAACTTACTAGGGATACCATGAAATGTGAAATCCATGTTGAGATCACTATATCACAAACTCACTCTAATTCAACAACTCGTCATAAATCAATTACCATGTTGAGATTAGTATTTGCAAGGAAAATACGGGCATTGTAATACACATAGATTCGTTCGGCAATTTAAAAGGTTCCTTTTGTATTCTCAAATGGTAGGACCCAACGGCGTACCAGCCAGACCTTGGCTCGTGTTGGTCCTAAAAAACCCGGGATTGTGTCCTTCTGGTGGCGTGCATGGTACGCACATTAGGCAACCCCAACCAGTCGAGCCTCCGCGTTTCGAGTCAAAATATCTGGCGGCCGGAATACCAGCCCTAGGAAATTCCCCTCATGTCCCCAGTCCATAATGACTACCGATGAACAACGAAGGGATGCTTTAGTAACTAGACAACGTTACCTACCGTGCCGAGCATGGTTCAATTCCCTTGGTCGCCGCTCGCCAAGGTCACTCGTCAACTGCATTGCCTACTACTACTACTACTACTACTACTACTACTACTACTACTAGTACTAGTACTACATCATCATCATCATCAGTATGAGCACAGAATTGAGCCCGTTTGTTCGTGCCTAGTTCTTGAGTTAATATATCAGGCAATGCACTGGTACGCAGGGATTATCCTTTTACTCTGCATATATAACTTGTCTGAAGTCTAACTAAGCAAAATGTTTGACCAAATCCTTTCTTAAGAAATACAACAGGACAGATGTATGGCTTGAAAATTTATTGCATGATGCAGGGTATGATATTGTTTCGAATCCTGGATCTTAAATTTCAGAAAATCCAAAAGTGGCCATAAATTCTTGAAACTGAGCATGGTCACGTGATATGGCACAAATATTACTTCGTAATTTTTTTCTTCAATTTGAGACAAGCTGCTTATGACAAGTTGCACAAATGAAGAGCCAAGGTATTTTGGAACAAAGACCTGTCACGTTAAGGCAAACGCTTTCACTATTGAAACAGTGGGCGTTTACGTGCCACCACAATTCCCGCTTCTCATCGGCAGGTGCCGTCTGAGCAAGCGTGTGAGTCGACCGGAGGCGTGCGAGCAGACCGCTGCGCCGGCTGACAGGGAGGCATGCGAGTAGATTGGTGTGCAGGCTCACTGGGAGGCGAGCCCTTTGACCAGGCTCCGCCGCCCACCCTCGTCCCAACTGCTCCCACTTTTAATGTCGCCGGCGCCGTAGTTTAAAATCAACCCTACACTACCCGGTATCACTACAATCTTCTCTCTTCCTCTTTGATTCTCCTGCCGTCTACCTCCAACCAGCCTGACCTAAACGTATGCCATGCCGCATCACGATGGTCTGCCCTTAGTCTTCCAGTTTCCTGAGGAATACACCCAGTCGGAGTCTCAAGAACATAAGGCGCTTTAGGACGAGCTTGAACTGGCCTTGCGGGAAGACGTCGCGCCTGTCCCCGCTCCCGTTCTGGCTCCCGTCGCCCCGACTACGCCAGCGCCCATCCCCGTGGCATTGATGGGCTGGGAGTCGCACATTGTTGCCGAGCTTGATGCCACAGGGTTCCACGAGGTCCCCGCCAACTTTCACGCGCCCGTGCACCTGCCAGCGCATGCGCATGCGCCTGCGCATGCAATAACGCGCACGCCCGTGCCGGTGCCCGTGCACATGCGCCTGCGCGTGCACTGACGTGTGCGCCCGTGCCAGTGCCCGTGCACATGAATGTCTCCGCCACGACGTTGACAGAGCATGTCCTCGCACAGGTGCCAGTGCCCCCCCTCAGCGGCATGGATGGCCGCCATCGACCGCTTCCTTGCACCAACGCCAGTCGCCTCCTCCCGCCAGTTGACTCACTCCGAAGTCCAGAACATTTTGGTCTTCCTTGAAGCTAGGCCAACGTGCAGGAGTACGCCAACAATGGCGCAAGGCGCCACCGTCACCGTCGGTCAGTGCCCCGACGACACACAGAGCACGACAGAGGAGCCGCTTCCCACCACAAGACGCCCCCGCCGCCGCCGCGTAATCTAAATTTTCCATGAAAAACGTTCGGCTTGCCATGCTTAAAATCGGAACATTTATCATTTCCGTTTATTTTAGATCAATCGTCGTATAATTTAAAGTCGGAGTCAGACTGAGCGAAATCTATGGTTTGATCGATTGAATGTTCTGCTAGAGCCGTATCAAATTAAATATAAAACGTCATCAAGCCACATGTATTCCTTGTCATCCAACGACCTAGACTGCTTCAATGTCGAGCGCTCAACACGTTTAGCGTGCAGTTAATTTCATGCCAAAAATAGTGCTAATCACATAATAACACGCAAATAATATCCTACTTAATATTCGCATGCACTTAATATACTTCCAAATTAACGTGCATTGCACGTACACACTGACTAGTGTTGCTAGTACGTGAAACTGGTGTCGTAACTTGTGAACGCGTCCAGATATGGTCAACGACAACATCACCCGCGAGTTCTTCGTGTTTGCCCGTGCGTCTAAACGCAGAAGGAGAGAGAGAGAGAGAGAGCACATGGAACCCACCAGTAAGTGAAGGCAAATAGTACTAAAAATAATATTACATGTTATCCATTAAATAGGCTGTGGTAATATAAAAACATTATGTGAACAAAGGGAGGTACAACAAACATTGTTGTTCTACGTATGTTGCCTATTGACATGCGGCTTGAAGGCCCTGCTCGCATGTTCGATCATCGTCCTTTATTTTTTAATTTGTATATGGGTCCAAATTTGTTTCATGACATGTGGGCCCCTCGGTTTGTAGTTTGTAGCACTTTAATTTGTGGGTCGAAATTTGTTTCATTCCAAGTGGACAATCGGTGTGTAGTTTTGTAGCTTATTTATAATAATTAAGAGAACAACAGAGTTTTTTGCAATAATACCATGGTGCGATGTTGAAGGCGAGAAAGGACGTGCGAGAGAGCGATGACCGAGCCAGAGGGAAATCAACTAGGGGAGATGCGGGGGTTGCAACGGTGTTTGGAGTAGTTGTGGGCCGAATGCTACGAAAATATAATCTAAACCGACCGGAATAAATGCCAACACAAATTAATCCAAGGTTGGATGCCCCTTCGCAATGTAAATAGCTCCGGCTATGTGAGGGATGGAGAGGTAGCTTCAATGTGTGGAAGATACGGCGTGAGAAAGCGAGGTCAATCGAGAGACATATATATAGAGAGATAAAGTGAGTGTGGTCCGACATTCATTGAACAGATATATATGCTCTGGAGAGATATTGTCCGACTGAGCTTTTGGCAAGGGTGAGGGCTATAAGATAGGTCTTGAGAGATGATCCAATCATAGACATGTAGATATATTTTGTGCGTGGGAGGAAGCAAGGTCAATCGATCACATAGGGTCGTCGTGCGATCGAAAGAGTGAGACGGATTGGAGAGAGTGACCTAGATAGACAATGTGCGTGAGAGAGTATACAATGTGAATAGGTCGAATTGGGCTCAAACATGGTGATATATCGTTTTTGTCCGAGAAAGAGCGAGGTCAATAGGTACATACAAAGAGAGAGAGAGAGAGAGGGGGGGGGGAGATAGAGAGAGGGAGATAGAGATTGGGCGAGCGTGGCCCGCCATGAGGTCGAAAGAGTGGGTGCGGCTTGGATGGACTGATCTAGGTAGACAATCTGCGTGAGAGAGTATAGAGTGTGTTGATCGAGGCCCGAATAGGGAGATATATCATTTGTGTGTGAAAGAAAACGAGGTTAAACGAGACTCAGATAAAGAGAGCGAGATTGAGCGAGTGTCTCCCTCCGTGTGGAAGAAAGAGTGAGACATTCTCGAGGGAGTGACCTAGATGGACAACATGCATGCGTGCGCACGAGAGGTTGGCGGGCTAGATAGGCAATGCATGTATTTAGCACGAGAGGGTGAGAGGGGGAGGGAAAGAGAGAGCTCGGCATGGGGTGCAATGGCGGGTGCGTGAGGTAAATACATTTGGTAACAGAGTGGAAAAAGGGGTTATGTAGTTGAGAGAGTTAGAGATCGAAACATGGAGAGAAAGAATGAATGTGTCTTGGAAACCGATAGCTTCCTAAGATGGTTAGGAGAGGAAGATTGACCGATACAGGAAGTATGTAGCGTGTGTGCGGGGGGGGGGGGGGCTAAAAACAACATTTGAATGTACATAGTACGAGACTTAATATAGATGTTTCAATTCGGTGTACATTGTAAGATTTGAACTGAGGACCATGCATATGGGTAATTATTTAGAATTATTGCCATACTAGGTTTTGAAAAGTTGACATTGAGTCGATTTGTTGTGCTATTTTGGAGGTCATATGTTTGAATCCATCCAAAAGTTTTCTCACTACCATGGTGTTCATCATATACATATGAATTTGTATTAAAAAGGTAGCGTGGATACAGTGAAATGCGAAATCCATGTTAGAATTGGAGATCGCTATGTGACACACACTCTAATTCAAATAACTAATTATGTGACACACACTCTAATCCACGTTAGCGTGGATAGCGTGGATACCATTTCGTTTTTTCAAATAACTCCTCATTAATTAATTTATAGTATATCATTTGGAATGACTAATTATTTGCAAGGAAAACACGGGCATGGTAATACATACAGATTCATTTGCAAATGAAAGAAGATCCGTTTGCATTCTCAAATCTCCTCTCAAATGTAGGTGCACCAGGCAAACCAGGGTCGTGTCGTGGTGGTCGCGTGTGTCGTATGGTGGCTTAGCACCCAGCCACCCACCCAGACGGATGCTTCGGTGCCTTAAGGCACCTACCTTTGTGTCCATGACATGTGGGCCTAATAGGTGGCTGGCCCACATGTCAGTGACCCAAAGGCAGGTGCCTTTAAGGCACCGAAGCTGCGTCCCACCCACCCCCCCTCTCTCCCTCCTCCCCCCCCCAAAAGGATGACGACAAAATAAGTTCACGCTTCCATGTTTCGGATTGAAATATCTGGCGGCCCCAATTCCAGCCCTGCAAAATCTCCCTTCTCCACCGTCCCCTTCCGCGCCCAGATTGCTCAAATCCCTAATTCGCCGCCAACCCAAGCAAAGTTCGAATCGCCCCTCGTCTCGTCTCTTTCCCCACCTCTGTGCTGAACGACGACGACGAAGACGACGGTCGCGCTTCACCACCGCACCGGAGCTACCTCATCTACGCCCTCCTCCACCACACCGGGTGGTCCACCGACAACGTCGGCCGCCGCAACCGACGTGCCTCACAGACACCGACTTCCACCGCATCAGGTGCGCTTCACCGACGCCATCTCCCAGCTCACCGGGGCTACTTCACCGAGGACATCGTCGCACCTTCGCCCCCCGAGGCCGCTGGGGCTTCACCAACGGTCTCGTCCACCGCATCGTAGCGCTCCGCTGCCACTCAAGATCCGCATCCGTGCGTGGCCAGCCAACGCCAGTGCATCACCCTCAATAGCTCTGAAGTGACCCACACTCTAGCTAGGCGAGCATGCCCAAACGCCGGCCCGAACTAGGTATCCACACATCACTCCCTTGTGCACTGTTCCGACGATGTTTGGATATCCTTTCACTGCTCTCTTAGCTTACACACCTATGCAACTCTGACTTTAACTCTTATTTCTTCTACAGATATCATCTGAAACAAGCAAATCCATTTTTTAGCGAAGCATGACGGCGCTACGAG